>NC_052499.1:41631201-41716328 GCF_016617805.1 Bactrocera tryoni
AGGCATCTTTGGTCACATCGTCCTTCTTTTCCGTCGGGGCGTGGGCGCAAATCAGCGATATGATGAAGAGCCTCGCTTTGATGCGGATTGTGGCTAGACGTTCATTCACCGGAGTGAATGATAGTACTCGGCGACGGAGTCTCTATCCCACCACGAATCCCACACCAAACTTGCGCTCCTTTATATGGCCACTGTAGTAAATGTCACAAGGACCTACTCGTCTCTGTCCTTGTCCCGTCCATCGCATTTCTTGGACGGCGGTGATGTCAGCCTTTGTCTTTACGAGGACATCAACCAGCTGGGCAGCGGCACCTTCCCAATTAAGGGACCGGACATTCCAGGTGCATGCCCTCAATTCGTAGTCCTTATTTCGTTTGCCATGGTCGTCATCAAAAGGGGGGTCTCTCATCCGAGGCTGGTTGTAGCTCTTCACTGGGGGGTGTTTTTTACGTGGCGGGTCCCAAACCCAGCGCACAACCCTTGTAGGGAATGTTTCGCCTTCTCACTTTAGCTCGCCTTCGAACGGATGTTCTTAGGCTACCCAGAGGATACTTGGTCAAAGACCGGAAGTAGTGAGCTGCTTGCTGAACAATATGTAGGGAGATTGTAACGAAGTCTTAAGCAATACCCTTAGCCAAATTTCTTGAAAATCCCTGGTTAAATTAAAATTTTTTGTATAAAGTTTTCCTTAAAAGGTGTTTTTAGACATGTGGGTTTCAAAGAAAAATCGAACGCCAACAGTTATTTTTCTTCTCTACTGGTGGAAACACCGATTACGTGGTTAGTCGTTTCTTGCTTTCGTAATGCGGTGCCAATTGGAGATTCCAAGCGAAGCCAGGTCCTTCTCAAACTGGTCTTTCCAACGGAGTGGAGGTCTTCCTCTTCCTCTGCTTTCCCCAGTGGTTACTGCGTCGAATGCCCTAAGAACGCCCCTTTCTCCCCTTAGAAGCTGCTCATTAGTCGGATTTACCTATATCGGACCACCGGAGCATATAGCTACCATACAAACTTAACGATCGAAATCAAGTGTTTGTAAGGAAAATTTTTTCATATAATGAGATATCTTCAAGAAATTTGTCATAGAAAATTTCCCTAGTCATAGCATATAGTTGCCATATAAACTTTGCGAAAAAAATTAAGTTATAGTAAAAAAGTTTTGCTTTTAATAGTGAAATGTATTATAGCTTCGGTGCAATCGAGGTAAGTCTGTTTCATAGTAAGTATAAATTATAAAATGGCACACCAAACAGATTATAAATCAAGTAACAGCTATCAAAAGGACCAAGACCAAAATTGTTAAGATGAATACGAAATGCTTTAGATTTTCATCTTCATCTCATATTATTAATATAATGGTATCCCTTCCTCCAGCTGCGTTGTAGCTACAAGCATATGATGTACTATATACTTTTAGTTCACAAGATAAAGTATGAAAATTTGTTCAATACCTGAAAGTATTTCCACGGCTTTGTTCTTGAAATTAATTGTGAGGTTTTCCACGGCTGAAATATATGTAGCATGAACTTATGTCGACGAAGTAATCGTGGCACTCAAAAATTTCTAGATTAGTAAAATCTTCTATTTGACATTGCTTATTTGCATTGCTAGCGTTAATTACCACGTTGCCATAATTGATTGTTGTGGTTGAAACGTAATATTCAAACAAGTTAACAGTGTTTACGCCATACGAGTATATGAGCATGTCTAGTTGCGCAGATATACATATGTGCCTGTGGAGTTACTTCACTAATTAAGAAACTACTGATCACGAATCACACGCATAAGGAATTGCGAACATGTAGCAACTTTTGATCGACTTGACTTTTAATGAACCTGATTAACACTTTACTCAATGTAGTATAGGAATATGTGTGATGCAATAGGTGCTTATAGTGGTATGCTAGCTAACTACTATTGCGATAGTTCGCACTTCACCGAAATTGTTGTGACTATCAATCGTAGTATGAAGCGTATTCACGCTGCAGTGAAAGCATTGAAATAAGATATATGGAGTTTGTTGATGTTTATCTTGTAAGAAACCTCGTGAGCTTCATATTATTATTGCCTTGATGGCAATAAACTCATAAGAGTTTTGTTTGATGTATGTTGGCTAACGAGGGAATTTTAGCAGTCATAGAAAAGGTCTTATTATTTTTTCCGTGGCATTTTGAACGAATTTGCCTTAAGGTACATACGGCTTATTAGTTTTCCATCGATTTTTTTCGTTCTAAGCACAAAGATGCTCCGTTTTGAGGAAACCACGCTTTTCAATTTTATTAAGATAAATCACAGATTGCCTGATGTACGAGGTATTTAGCTACCCAGAATTTCGAAAATCTTTATATTAGCTGCATTGGGGCTATGGGAAGCATTGACCTAATTTGATCCACAGTTATACTACCTTCATGAAAGGATTATCTCTGAATTTCAATTAGAAATCTCACACATTGACCTCATACCATCTCGGGGGTAAAATTTAATTTCTCTCGAGTATTTAGTTATTTATTTATCGCGCTACTTAGTAGTTTTTAGCAGTACCGTTATTTGGGAAGTGAGCAGGGTTATATCCGATTTCATCCATTTTCACACTGACGGTAGGAGCTCATATAACACTTGTGCTGGGCGAATTTGGTAGTTGTAGCTTTACTGGTTTTGGGGGATTACATTAAACTTATTAGTGGGCGGGTCCAGACCAGCTTTTCAATTTTTTTTTTCCCACAGGTACACACGATACTACGATTATTTGAGCCAAACTTCAATTTGATGTCATAACTAGAGGGATTTGGCCGCGTACACTAGAAAAAAAAAACATATATTTTCACAGTTATCGAATTAATACCAAAACACTATTGGAAGTTTTTTACATTATTTTCAATATATAATTTTTTATTTTAATATAAATTACCAGAAAATGCATTTGTGCCTGGAAAATTGTACGTTAATATGTTGTAACAATTCATAACAAAAGATAAATACAATAGGAAATACAATGATGCATTCGTATTAAATGTAAATACAGATTTTTTGTGGCATTATAGCGGTTTCCTAGCTAAAATTTTGTTATTGGTATTAAAAGATTGCACGCACACACAGTCAGGACTCAACACCTGGTCAGTATTTCCATTTATGAATTTGTTTTTTATTATTTAGTAAATTGTTGTTGTTGTTATAAGCTTTAAAAATGCCAGCTGCTGTCAGTTGTTACGTTGATGTTTTTGTTGTGCTTGCAACAAGCCATGCATTTATGATTATGGCAGCGCTTTTTTGTTACTCCTACGTTGGATTACATTTACAGTTTATAAGCGCGTCGCATCACCAAATCGAAGTAGGCATCATTATCAATTGAAGCGCTAATTGTTGCATAATAATTGACAAATTCCTCCTTCGACACTTTGCCATCACAGTTGCCATGTCCGCCCTCGAAGTTGTTGAGGAATTGTGTGAGGATCTCGTTCTCGGTCATTTCACCGCTCAAATATTTGGGATGGTCCTTCACGGAGTAGACGTTCTTCAAATCTTCAATGGTGATTTGACCGTCACCGGTGCGATCGATCTTTTTAAATGCCTTGTCGATGATATCCAAGCGTGACTGCGGCATTGGTGGCTGTGCACGTTGAGGTGAGATGTGAGTAAAATCGGGAAAATGTATGTAATATTTAAAATATATTTACATGTGTATATCCACACAAAATTTAAAATGTGATTCATTTCATTTTTATTTTATGCTTACCCGCAATTTCAGCAAAAACTCCGTCATATTAATCGAGCCGTTGTTATCTTCATCAAATCTGCAAATTTGTAATAAAATGAAAGAGACTCGTTCACGAAATTAAAAAATAATATTTTAGCAATTAAAATGTGGCAAGTGGTTGGTGAATTTTCTCTTCTTAGCTTCTACATGTGAGCGGCACATGCAGACATACATATCATACATAAGTATGCACATCTATATTAGGGTGTCCGTTATTTCCCAAATTAATGTTATTTTGCAAATTCGTTCTAATGTTTCAATTTTTGCACAAAAAATGTCCAACCAAAGAAAGCTCTTTATTTTCAATTTATACCTGACCTAAATATTTTGTCTCCAAAGTAAATAATTACGCAATTTCGAAAGATGATATTTTTGATCAAAACTTTTCACTACAAAACATATGTGGTTGATTTTTTTCTTATAAAAATTTCTCTTTAATAGTAATATGCATTTAGTTCTGCAGTTATCTATCATATGTATGTAGTGTATTCATACAGTATACCATGTCGTATGAGCAACATATAAATTATAAATAATTATAAATCACTTATCACATATACATACATATCGTCACCTGAAATGCAAAATAACGTAACAACATTTTCGGAAATTTACAGTGGCATGAATGAAACACGAAATAAAATGGAACATGAGTGAAAGACAATTTTAATATTGGTTAAAACTAGTTTATATTTGATCGGAGAACCAGAAAATGTTGAACATATGTAATATTATGTAAGTAATTTGAAGTGGTGAAGCGTAATCAATAAGACATTCAATTTCGAATTTTTTGATGATACGTTATTTTGCATTTCAGGTGACGATATGTAAAGATCATTTCTCTAGAGCACACAATTTTATATTAGAGTCTCACATTTTCAAAGATGTGAATTCAATGGCTTAATGCAAAATGCTAAAAAATCTCAAGTTATATAAATGTGCAAAGAAATATGATTTAGTAACGGTTTAAATTGAACGCGAAAGAGCTTGATAACTTCTTTTAGTTTTCTGGGGCAAAAGTTGTAACTCAAGTGGTGTTAGAACAGAAAAAAACATCAGCTTGGAAAATAGTTTTCTGCCATAAAATAACGCTAGAATTTGCACCATTCAACAGCTTTTCATACAAATAACAGCTAATCATATAAAATTTGCCCAGAAATAGTGAAAGTTTCTTCTGCTGATTTCCATAATTTAGTAATCGTATGTTGGAGGTATTAAAAAGCACATAATTCCAGTCTTATTTATGCCTCTACAAAATTCATACGACGAGAAAGAAGGAGATTGTAATTGAATGTAATATATTTTCTACTAACGAATACCGAGGTTCGGTCGAAATACCACGTATGTTCGATAAGTTACACTTTATTTTAGGATACAGCTAATCTACCAAACTACTGCGATTCTATATTAAGCACACATACACATATATTGAGATAAATGTAGTTACCAACAACTTGGCTTTTGTTTTTACATCGTATGTGCAACGTTAGAACCTAACTACTTTTGCTATTCTCTAAACGTGATATACACATACTTATGTATATACCTATACGAGTATACCTACTTATTATTAAGTACTACATAAATGCTAAGCTAAATACATTTTGAAACATAGTAGAATGTAATTTCTAAAGTCCATCATCAATTTATACCAGAAGAACGGAGAAATAAAACTAGCTGTCTAAAATTGCATAACACATTCATATATATCTAAAGAGGTACAGTGACGATGACAGATGAAAAATTTTACAAAATTACATGTTCATGTAGTGAGGTTTTTATGTTTCAAAATAGAGTTAACTTCGACTGCACCGAAGCTGCAATACCCTTCATAAATGCAATTTTTGTGGAAACTATATACTATCTACTAACTATATACTATCTGAAAATTCTGTCAATGGTTTAAAAAGGAAAACGTTTTGCTAGTTCTCTCTAGCAAATATATAAATGAACTTCAAATCGAAATAAAGCGACTTCATATTTTATCAAGATATTTTTCTTGATTTTGATCCGTCAGTTTGAGCGACGGTTAAATGAATAACGTTTCAGTATGACCAATATATTTGGAAATCGTAAAATAAAAACCTTATACAAGTATACTCTGTTGAGTGAACACAGATGTTTAGAATAGTGAAATTCATAAGAATTACTAATTTATGTATAATGGGCAAAGCATGGTCTACAATAATATTTTGTGGAGTAAAGTTTCAATGACTGCTCGATATGTAGTACAAGATTTTACACTAAAAAGTCGGTAATGTTTTGGAATATAATAAATATCTTGACACTCTTTAGTGTCTCAAACATTGTAAAAAGCTTGAACAGTTTTCATGATTTACTCTTTCATTAAATTTTTATTAAGGTTTTCAATTTGATATTCACATTTTGTGATTGAGGTGGTTAATCCATTATGAATAATTGTTCCAGCATCAAAAACGATTTTGCCACCACAAAAGAGTGTTTCGAATCATTATCGAAATGAAGAATGCATTGCAAAGGCTAAATATATTTACACATTAAGGCAAGGATCATATACAGTGGTGTCATTCCAAAGTCAGAAAAATATTCAAACGACTCTTACTCGATGTTCCACTGTCTTTTCAAACGGAGACAAATTTGGTGAATAAGGATGTATTCATTGCGTTTTTGGCTTTAAATTTGGTCACATTCTTATTCTTTTTGAAAAAAAAATCAGCTTTATCGCGACGAGTGGAGCAAGAACGCGTTTCATACCTAAAGTATCCATCAAAATCATTACAACGAAATCGCGAGAGATGTTGAGCTCTCTCTGGTCATCTTTCAAACACTAACGTGACGATTTTCAAGCACAATAAATAGCCTTCGCTTTTTAGCATTTTCATCAGCTGAAGCTGTCGAAGGAGGTTCAGAACGAGTCAAGGGTTCAAAGATCCCCCGACCGCCTTTGTACCGTATGTTTTTTTTTTAACATTCGTACTGACTCCACACATGAAATATCATTCATTTATCATTTTAATTAAAATTTCCTGGTGTTCTTTTGTCACAATTTAGGTCAAGCTATCGCTGTGAATGAAATTATGCTGTGTTCATCGTATAATTAAGCGGTTTTTTATTTTCTTTTAACGTAATTTAAAAGATTTTTAGAAAATTCAAATTTATCGCGTGGCATTATCTGTGATCAAAAGTAAGGTGAGGCGGTAAAAACTATGGCGTGTTGCGAATTCCATCGGGCCATACTGTCAGCAAAGTATATGCTTCGTTAAGTTATTCGTATAACGGCCAGAAATATGAGCAAACAACTCTTGCTTCCTTCATTACGGTATTGCACCGTGTCATACTGCATTGGTTTCTTCCGGCATTTTTGGCAAAAACTTCACTTTTATCATTCCGCAACAACCGAATTGCCTGATCTGGCCCTGTGCGATTTCTGGGTATTCAATAAACTCAAAAGGTCAAAGGGCGGGATGCCGCTTTGACGCGATTGAGAAGATAAAATGAATAGAAGAAGGACATGAAAGCCTTATCGGAACAAAACAATTTAAATTGTTTTGAGCACTGAAAGTGGCGTTGGAAAAGTGCGATTTATCGGCAGGTGATGGAATTGATTTTAAAGAATAAATTCAGAATTTGCATTTAATAAACAAATTGACCTTACTTTTTGACCACAGTATTATACAGTACTACATAATTTTATATTTTTATGGAAACTTGCAAACAGAAGACCATTTTGTGGCGCACAAAAATGTTTATCGCAGACATTAACAACAAAAAATCAACGCAACAAAAGTACAATTATGTGTAAAATTATATAAACGTTGCATTTTTCATTTCACGATTGAATGAAATGGAATTTAGTAATGTGGTTATGGCTGTGTTAAATTGAAATCCGCAGCTACTGCTGCTAATAATGACTTTTCTATTGTTTGTTTCCGATAATGTATTATGCTTACAAATTGAGGCCCACTCAACAGTTGCATATGTATATAAAAAAAATAAAAGAAATCAAAAAGGTAAAGGGCTTAAGGTGAATCTTAAAACTAAATCTCTTATATGTTAAAAACTTAATGTGAAAGGCTTATTCCGGGATGTAACCACAAATATTTACAGTCAAATAGCTTAGTTGGTTTTGTTGTTTGATGTATCAAAGAAAAAATAATAATTTTTAAGAACACGTTTTTTTGCAAAACGTTACCTACTCCTCTCTTTATAGCGATCTATATGCACGTATATGGTATGTGTATTAGTATTCTGTGCATATTGGTGTGGTATAGCCTGAAATTAATGCTTTGCTTTTCGATTTCTAGTGCGAACTATCAAGCTTTACAACATTTGCTAAAAGTGCTTTACTCACTTGTCAAACATATCCTTTATTTCACTGTCCGTGCATTCTAAACCAGTTTCTTTGATTCCCTTACTGAACTCTTCGAAATTCAACGCCTTGCTGCCATCGTCATCCATATTCCGGAAGGTTCTAAAAAAATACCCAAACATTAATCATTCGATCGATATATTCTTAATGTTATTGAATACGTTATTTCTTTGTTGTCCTAAAAGTGACAGAGGAATACACATATACGATTTTTTATAGGAATTGTTGACCACGAAATTTCGTTTCTCGATTCAATGAAGCACAACAAAAATAACGCAGAGGAACTTATTAATTTGAAGCCTATCTTTTTCCAGTAAGATGTGCTCAGAAAAACCGTCGATTGGTCTTACTTTTCCACGGAATGTGAGGGAAAACTTTCGGAAGTTTGATTAAACTAAAGGTAACTTATGTTATTGGATAATCCGCTTCCAAAAAAAAAAAAAACAAATTTATCCATACATTTACATAAACAAAGGGAAAGTATTAAAAACATGTATTTATTTTGATTTATTTACGGAGCTATTAGAGAGAATTACTTACATACGATCCTCACTAATCATAGAGCAAACAAACTTATCTGTTTCGTGACGGTGGCTGAATTCCTCATAGCGTAAATCATTTTAGAAGTGTAATGATTGTACCAAACTCCTAACCACTGTTTCCAATGATTACATAAAGTCGTTGTTTGGAGAGATAACTCCAATGGCGATGCTCTTTTAAAATCAAATGTTCAATTCATATTGGAGGAACTTTTCTCTTAACATTGAGAGAATAGTAATTAAGCTATGTTTAAAGAAAAATATTGCTTAGAAACTAACTTTAACCTCAGCACAACAACCAATTTAAGATAAAGGCATACTTATAAACGTGTGTGCTATTCTATTTGCTCACTAATTGCATTTACTTTACAAGGATTCCTGCAAGCTTTTGCTGCGGCATTGGCCAAAAAAGAAACGCATCCAGTCTACACTCACGAACAGCATTCATTAGGATTATTCCCTTTAAGAGCCACCATCTGCATACCACTTTCCTGCATTTTTTGTCCATTTTCTACGTAATTTCATTATTTTAATGCTCTGCAATGCCAAAACCCCATGTAGAACCTACCGATAGGTGGTTTTTGACAACAAAAAAAGTGAAACCTAAAGTTTTTTCAAAGTAAAACCAACAAAATCACAACCAAATACTCTGCCCAATACAACCATGGCAACAACAACATAGAAAAAACTACTAACCAGCTGTCAGCTAGTCAACAGTACTCTGTGGCATAGCAACATGCATTAAGTTACATGTTGCAGGAATAGCAGTGCTCTTGCATAGTTTATATGGCATGATGACGACTGATGAATGATTGGACAGCTGGTGAACAGTCCGACAGTTGGACAGTTGAGCAGTTGGACCACTTAAGAGGTTGAGTAAGGGACGAGGGTATCGACCAGACGGCAGACAGTTGGCAGTTGTGCGCTCTCACCGTTCGCTTGTATGGCTGCTGAGCGGCTGTGTCATCTGTCGGATTAAAATCTCCTGGTATCGTTCAACGAAACGTTGAATATTTCATTTTATTGCATTGTATTTGCATTGAATTGCAGTTTCATTGCGGCCATCATCCGCATAGCGGGCAGCTTGTGCCAGCACCGCTCGTCCACCATACCCCACCACACCACCATAGGAATTTCAGGACAACTGCATTTGATATGCTTTATTTTTTTATTTTTTGTATGCTTTCAATGATCTGCTTTGAGGCTTCTAGTTGCAGATCTGTGTGGAAATGCGCAGTTCCACATCTACACCCATGAGTACATCTTTCGTGTCCATCGTTTATGATGCTCTTCCACAAAGCCAAAAAAAAAAAACCAAAAGTGCACACATATTGTTGCTTACAATATTTCTTTACATCGCAAACTCCCCCCCAATTACCTGGCTAATCCGAGTATACCGGTTGCGCCACGACTGAAGCATTGCAAACGCAATTTGTAGATTGGATCCTTTTCACGTCCGTCCGCCAGCTCCCGCTTGGAGCGGTTGATGAGTGAAGCCTCTTTGGAAAAGAAGTCGTCACGGCCACTCATCTGGAAATAATGCGATAGAGAAGCTTACGTTAGATTCATTTACCCACAGCAACTATTTTATGTTGTATTCTATGTCGTCAATATTTTTTTTTATGAATATTTTTGCATTGTTATTGTTGCTATTGCTAACACATAATTTTACTGCAGATTTGGTTATTATCATTCAATTTGTCACAATGCGCCTTTTGGTCGCTACTTTCTAGTTTTATTCCCTGCTTCTCTTACATTTGTTGCTTTTATTGCTCGCCTCACTTGAATTATTTGTATTAGCAGTTGCTTTTGTACGTTTGTTTGTGTAATGCAAAGCTTTTCTCTTTTTCACAAATAAAATTTTTAATCGGCTTCAATTTTGAAAAGTCAACAATATTTTTTTGTTTCGACAATTTATTTTTTCTGTCTTGCGCACTGAAGGAAAAAGTGAGCGCCTTTATGTTGTAGAAATAAGTACAAATATACTAAATTAGAAATTGTGATTTAGTGCGAAATTGTTAAGGCTACGAATATATATAATTGTAAATAGGAGCCATATAAAAATATTATATATTCACTCTAATATTTTCTGCAACGTACTATACTTAGATATATTATAAATTATGTATATTAAAATGCAGAGAATACTTCTTAATATAAAAAAATAAGAGAATTTGGAAAAATCCTAGTGAACAATTGCCCAATCGATTACATCCTTTGGTACTCGTACATATGTATATATAAAAGGCATGCTACAAAGTTAATTTCTATCAAATTGTGCTACTATGGTTGAATACAATATTTGTGTAGGAAGACATAGAACGGAGCGGATTTCAAAAATGCGATGTTATGGGCGAAAATATTAGCAATATAAAGGAATCAAGTTAACCGAGAAAGTTAGTACTCTGAAGGTATTAAATTATTATGTATTCCACCAAATTTTTAACAACTAGATAGAAAAGTCGGTCAACCAGTCAAATATACCCATCAGTCGGTGAACCAGTCAAATATATCCATCAGTTTTGAGATATCGCTCTCAAATTCTGAACATATTCTTCCCTCCCTGCAGATCTTTCCAAAGAGGTGCACCTCAAAGAGGCGTGTTTTATCACTTCGCTGAATTTTAACAATGAATAAAATGTTGGTAGGTCTGGAACAATTAGATACCAGACCGCAGGTGTCTTTCAAGCGGAGATCATAACAATTAAATAAAGCCTTATTGTTCTGAAAAAAGTTTGCTCACAACAAGGAATGTACTACTATATATGTATGTAAATGTATAAACAGATAATCAAGTGGCTTTGAAATCACAAAAGTCTCTTAAATCCTTGCCAAACATGGTAGAGGAATGCCTTGAAACCTTAGTGGATCTAACATCTTATGTTAACTATGAAACAATTTAACTGGCCAGAGCAGGGACGACCTAACAATTAGACTCCATAAAAGAGAGAATTTATATTCTTGCTTGCTAAATGTAAATATTTAATAGACAAGCATGACATATGATAAATATAGCTGAGTCTCTGCAAAGTCAATCACTGTCTTGATCAACAAGCAGGCAAACGGTGCGCGGATGGGGTATGGACCGATTATGAACATTTAAAAGGAAAGGCAAAATGTCACTATCGAATCAGTAAACATGCCAGCTGACTTTGAGTAGCTTATAACGACCATTGTCAAAGCTGTCAGGAGGTAGAAGAAGAGGAGACTTTGAAACATATTCCATGCGAATGCAAGGAAAATAATCGCAACTATCGAAGGATGGTTTCTTGATAAGGTTTTCAGATTACAAAGTTACCACTTTTTGAACACAGGAACTCTCGCCCGGGGCGATTTAGAAAGTAAATAATCATTTTGAAGGTTTCACAATTGGACACCTAAGGTGCGGCGTCAGGTAGCTGCTCTACCTATGTACTTACCCAAATTGCCTCCCTAAGAATCTGGTAATTTGTCGGTACCACCGATATCGAAACACTATAGCAAACTAAACGATCAAAATTAAATCTCTGCATTTAAAAGATTTTTCATTTTACAGAATATTTTCACTAAAATTCTTATAGATTAGTACCCAATGAAATGCTATAATACCTAAACAAAGTGTTCCGGTCGGATCACTACAACATATTGCTGACATAATAGACCAATCAAAGACATGCATAAGGAAGCTGCTTTATTTCTGAAGGATCTTATATCTTCTTCTTCTTGAATGAAATTGATTGATAATAAAAGGGTAATCGTTGAGACTTACATCTAACAAGGCAAAGTATAAATAATACAGCAAATATGGGATTGAAAAGTGTGAAAATGGTTGTAATCATTGAACCAACCGTAAACTGGTAAAAGAGATACCTTTTGATTTAAATTACAGCGAACTTTTAAGTTACATCTATGTGAACAATTAATAGGAAACAGATTCAACAGATTTTAACTATGTATATGCCGTGCTTCCATCGCCGATAGTGAAAATTACTGTCCTAAAGTTGGTGAGAAACCCGGATGAAATCCAAATGTAAAATATATCTCAGATTTATGATTATATGAGATGATCTGATCGTAATTTGTTAGACAACAACTTCTGTATAGGTTTATTTTCATTATTTACAGTGACTTAAAGGTCTCTATTAAGAACTTTAACCCTGACTGAAATTGTTCTGAGGAAAGATGTAGGAACAAAACATCACAGCTGAAATTATTGCAAATTCCACTTAAAAAAAATTGTTTCTTTCGGGAATTTCTTACTATGAAGAAAAGATAGTAAGACTTTGTTCATAATTTTAAAATTCTTAATATATTCTTCAAAATCTATGTTCCCCTCAAAGTAATCCCGCTTCACCTCAATACGGTTGGGCCAACATTTTTTCCAATTCTCGAAACAATTGTTAAAGTTAATTTCCGGAATAGCCTTCAATGCGAGTTGCTATTCTTGTTTAATGTCTTCAATTGACTCAAAATGGTTTTCCGATATTCGAAAGATGTCAAGCACTAATTTCTTTATTTTTAACGCGTTGCTCATTAGTTAATGTTGGTGACCGGCTGTACCAATCAAAACACTTGATCGCGACAAAAAATTATCACCGTAGGTATTTTCCAACGTTCCTTTGTTGAATAATTTCACTTATCGTAAAAATCGCGGAATGCATTTTATGTACTTCAGAAAGCTACTATTTTATAAATTATAACGAAATTTGGTGTAGAATATTACCTGACATTCTTTCAATACACGGTATAACTCTATTTCTAGGAAAATTTTAACTGATTTCTCGTTGCCTCAAATGCAAAGAATTTTTTTATTTGCTGTCTGTCAATTTATTAATTTATTTACATAAATTTAGAAAGGCATTTTATGGCAAAGTTCGTGCTGAGCTCGGATAAATTTAATTCGTGCGCCGCCTGCCTCGAAGCAAAATGCGCAATGTTCAGCCTCTCAGTATTTCTACTGTAAATTTGTGAACTAAATTAGCTGAAGGTTGGAACATCATTATTTTATTAAGGAATTTTTTTTGCTAAAATCTCTCGTTGTTCTAGTTCCTTCACTAAGAAGTGAAAACTCGAAGGCGCTCTCATTAATCAAACCATTATGGATATGATGATCGAAGATCTGCAACATTCAAAGCAAATTATCTGATAACGGAAAATACTATTTGTGATTATCGCATGCTTTCTCTGCCTCGTCATCCGCTGGCAGCCCCATTCTCACTACTCGCACTGTTGTTGTTACAAATTCTCTGATTTCAACACCATTGAGGACATGTGGGCAAATATAAAGCATAAAAATCGGCGGCGTAAAACAAGAAGCCTCAGACTTTATTAAAAAATCGTACCAAAGCTTGCCCACTAGACTATAAAGTGTTGTAAAGGCAAAAAGCGGCCACACTTACTCTTAAGACCAATGTAAATTTTAAAGTCAAATTAAATGATAAGAAAAACATTTAAAAGTATTAAATGCAATAATTTAAGCGCATTTTGTCAACTTGTTTTCTTCATTTTCCACATTTCACTTATGTCATAGAAAACTTGGTAATTTTCACTAATACCTCAGTATTAAAAAGGATAACATGAGTTAAAGGGCTTAAAAAGCTAATTCAACCTTTTATTTAAACGAACTTAAGAAATTATTATCTCCAATAGGATTTAATTTGATTTATTTTGAACAAAAGATACAACACAAGCCTTACAAAAAATCGTTTTTTTATGTGCGGGAGTGTTTATGTCGATGTTCTTTTTCATCCAACAGCAGAAGCCAATAATCCAACCGAGAAAACTAATTACCTATAAAGTTAACCTTAAGTTGAGATATGTAATTTGTATTAAATCAGAGGAAGTAGCACAATTTTCAATATGAACTACTTACATATTAGCACTCTCACATTTTATTTAATTACAAGCACTATTCTAGGCAACCTTGCAAATACTGCACTTAGAATCAACAGCCTAATAGAGAGCCTTCACATGTTGTGGTCGACTTCAACTTATATGAGAGTATACCAAACACATATGTATATAATTTGGTATGTGAATGTAGTGGGCACTTCTGTTTGTGGCCTACTTTCCTATAGGATACTTGCAAGCGTCGACACAAACGGAGGTCAAACCATTCATGCAGTAGCCTGACAATCTAGGCTAGTAATTATTACAAATAGAGATGGATTATCGATTATACTCTCAAATAATTAAAACGGAAGTTTCAATATAATTGTTGTGTTCTACTGAAGATAAAAGATAAAACTATACCGTAGAATACCGCTATGGTGTTCGAACTCAACATGTTGCAACCAAACTTGCCTTGCATGGACACTTGTTCGCTTTAACCACAGACAGTTGGAATACTTGCAGTATAAATAATTTATGCGCAATTCTAATCAAATAGCATGTACAATCAATAAGTAAAATTCGATTAAATGCTGCAACTTAAAGCAATTTGCTGTAAATGTGTTGTACACAAGCGCATATAAAAATGACTCAATCAATAAAATGTAAATTATTTTCTCTTATCTGTATATATGTATATATATTACAACGAGTATGACTTATTTTTAATCAAGATAAATAATAAAAAATTATGTCAATATACATATGTATATGCCCTATATGCAATCGTGCATATGGCATTGCGTGTCCGCGCGCCTGAAAGCAGGCTACTCCCAATAGCAATTGTCTTCTTGGCTTGTGTGCCCGACACAAATTAAATCAATTTTACATATGCATATGCTACATATCATATACAATTATCGATTTCATGTTATTTGCCACTAGAAAAATAGTGACGCTTTTGCTTAACTGTTCAATTGCCTAACAGCTTTCTGGTGTTGGGTATAAAGCGTGCCCCCTTTAGCATGCAAATTACATTCTAAACACACTCACACAACCTTGTAAATTGTTGTGGAAGGGATACTTTTATATTTCATTTTTGCAAGAGTTTTATGCCATAAAAAATGCACAGGGGTCTCTTGATAACCCGTAATGAAAACTATGTACGACAGCTATAGTACGAAATCAGCAAATGACTGCAAAAAGTTATATTAATTATTAGAAAATATGGAAATAGAAGCTTTTATTGATAGCCATAATATAAGAAATAGTATCGTTTATTAAAGAATTATCACATAATTCGTTGCAAAATGGTTCAGTTGAAAGTGATTTTGATTATAGGTTGTGCAAAAAATCGACCATAAAATAAAAAATCAAATCACATTCATATTTTTCCATTGAATACAACTCAGAAAATGCACCTTTTTCTTGGACAAAGAATTTACGGTCACTTAAGTATGTAAGTAGATAGTAAGGCGCTGGGAGCCACTTTTTTATTTTATAAGGTAGCCCTGGATGCAATTTTTTATCGAATGCTTGGTTAACATCTAAAAATACTCCTGTACAGCATTGCCTACATACGAAAACACTCGTGATAATTTAAATAAATCGATGGCATTGCTTAGGTGTTCCATGGCCCCTTCTTAACTCAAACTCGTGTTGGGATAATATGTTTCGGTCCTCTAAAACAGGTAACATTCTCTTTAAAAATATTTAGTAATATGTAATAGACATACGTATATAGACAATAGGCAGGCTCATCGAGAGTTCCATGTTGTATACAATATATACAGCTAATCTGCCAATCATAAATGATTTAGAAATGGCAACATATGATGGAATTTATACCATAATGACACCTCAAATTATTTAAAAGAACAACTTATTATTGTCAAAAAATGGCTGAAGTATTGGAAGATAGAAGTAAATACACAGAAGTTCGTCCATTAAGAGCCGAAAAATTACCCTCCGTATCATTAATTGGCTCTATAATAACTGAAAGAGAAACTGTCAAATACCTTGATTTTTATTTGGATAGAAGACTCACTTGGAAAACGTATACAAAACAGAAATTAAAAGAAGCTCAAATTTGAAACAAAAAATGTACTGGCTTTTATGAACACGATAAGAACTTAGTCTTGAAAATAAAGTTCGACTCTACAAGTCAATTCTTAAGCCAGTATGGACGTATGCAATGCAGTTATGTTAGAATCCGAGTCCATAGCATTGAAATCCTCAAAATATAGTAATCTACTTACTGTCGAATATACCTAGATAGACTTTGTAATCATGAAAACTATCCTGTATGAATTCAATTCGATATCTTTCCTGTTGCTTTAACATGTAATTTTTTGAAAAGAGAATAGATCGCAAAGCTAGCGAGCAGCGAAGTGGTTTTGTATAGTTTTTGGAAAATCACAGAGATAGGAAGTTATGAACAATATTTCCATAATTGTCAGTATACACGTTGTTCGTTGTAAAAAACGACAATTTTCGGTGATAAAAATGTGTGTTTTTGCTATAATAAACGTAAAAAGAGTTTGGGAATAAGTTAAATTAGAACAAAGTCGAAAGTATTGCGGTATTATCCTATAATGAAATACTTTTTGAGTGGTTCAACAAGTTAATCTGCCAATACATAAAACTACTTATTCCTAAATGGCGTGAAGGCACTGCAAACTACTTGAACTACTCCCAAGGTCATGCCAATATTGACGAACATTACAACCGAACACAAAATATGAAATAACTCAATATAAATGAGGCGACAGAGTTAACGAACTGAAGAAGAACGGTAAACACAACATAGAAAGAGATAAAAGAACCGAGATACTGACAATGCAATAAAACTGATAAAAAGCAAATAAGAACAATAAATATACCGCTATGCAGTAAAGTAAATTATTACGAAAGCAAACCGACGGACAAAGCGCCAGGAGACGCGAAGAGACAACGGACAACAATTTCACACGTCGTCAACATAGTGCGGCACTGACAATCATAATGATGCTGACGACAGCAATGCTCGTTTACGAAACAGCGGACCGGCCCTAATGCAGATGTCGATGGATGTGTGAGTCCTCATAAAGTCAGCCATGTGCGTCAATGTACTCGTTTGTCGAGAAATAAAGCAAATAGGTCACGTTTTTGGCGACACCATCGATTTACCATAAATTGCAAGTTAAGCACAAATCAGCAGCGCAACAAAGAAGAAGATTACATAAGCGACGAGGAACGAGCGGTGGCCACAAAGGGAAGCTGGCAAACAGGCAAACAATAAAACAGGATATGCAGGGATATGCGCACGGCTGCAGACGGCAACAATTGTGAAGTTGACAAAGTCAACGAAAGCGAAATAAAATACACAAAATGACAACAAAAGGCCGAAGAAAAATAGTTTGTTGCTGAAGAAAAAATGCCGATTATACAGGACGTATGAGTGACGCAAAAAATTTAAGTATGATTTGTATTGACACTCCCCAGGAACGCACTTGGGGGTAGCGGTGCGTGCACAACAGCACAGCACAGCAACGACAGTTGACAGATAACGCGCCGACAATCACGCGTGCACACACGCACAGAACGCACTCGGGTCGTCCCATACTATATTCATATTTAACGAAAAATTTTGCTCTCTTTTTTACACCGTTGCCCGTATAAATGCTAGGCCCGTGGAAATGCTAGGGGTTCGTCTCAAGAGCACTGGTCAATATTTGACGCTGTCGCATGAGCTTTTGCTGTCATGGCAACACGCCCAGGCGAGCACATATTGATGCTGTCATCACTGGGCAAGCCTTGTCTGTGACTTTTTCTTCATCGCCCTGTGGATTTTTTTTATTTGCGCGTGCCAAGAAAATGTAGGCGGCTTTATGATTATGAAATAAGTAAATAGATAAAGTTGTAATATGCCAGGTCAGATTTTTTTCAGTATAGCTTTAGCGAGAAATTTTTCAATCACATAAAAATAAAATATTTTCATAAAAAATATTTTTGGAAAGACTTGGAAATTGACGAAATTAAATAAATTATAAGCGAAACTACTCACTTTTTGTTTGACGTATTTGTTCTTCTTATTACAATGTTGGAAGCTACCGCTGATAGCAATTAAATTTAATTACACGCTTATTAATACTGTTATTTAATTAATTTCCTCTTTTACCGCAACAGTTTTTTACTCAGTGCAAACAAGTAATATTTTTTCCGTTGCACTTTTCATATATTCACATGTCAAAGCTACACACGCGACAATCGAGCAAAAGAAACTGAGCAAATGACTACGCGATTGCCCGGTTGGCAAGTATTCGAAGCGGCCCGAAGTAGTAAACTGTCGCGCACACATTCACAAATACTCTGGGTAGATACTGTTTGTGTGTATGTATGTGTCTCTCTAGGTACATTTGTTGATAAATGTCGCACAACAGTCAACCAGCCGGGCAACTAAACCGACAGCAATTACCTTCCAACAAAAACTGTTTACTTGCAGGCACATCATGTTATTGTACCCAACGCCGCATACATAGTGCACAATCTGTTTCATTTATATTTTTTGTTATTTATCTATTTAGTTTTATTTCCTTAACAAGAAAATACGTTAACTACGGTTGCACAGAAGCTATAATACCTTCACATAAAAGTTTCCTTAAGTAACTTGATTTTGATGGTATGTATGTCATCCATACGCGATAGATCGGTTCAATCTGAACAATTTCTTCTGAGTTTGTAGCGCTGCCTTAAGCAATAACCTGAGCAAAATTTTGTAATAATTTCCACAACTGAAAAAGCTTCCCATACAAATATTTGATTTCGATTGTTCACTACATTCACTTGTATTACAGCTTTAAGATATAGTGATCCGATCTATATAATCTTTGCTTAAATTGCACTAATGTCTTGGACAATCAGCTATGACAAATTTCGAAACGAACAGCTTTCAACTCGGTGCCGTTCGCAACAACTCGGACTGATGTATGAAACGACTTGGCGCATTTTATGTCGAGATCTTAAATTCAAAATGGACAAAATACAGCTTGTGTAAGAACCGAAGCAGCTTGACCTTCCCAAACGACATCGCTTCTCTCTATGAGCCCTTGAAAAGTTCCAAGTATAATACACATATCCGATATTTTCGAGCCAAATTTTGTTCAGCGAAGATAGCCATTTTTGGCTCAATGGGTATGCAAACAAAAAGATTCAAGACATGCACTTTTGTATATAAAAAAAACGGTTTGATGTGGTTTGTAGGCCAAATCATTGATTCATATATCTTCAAAAATTATGAATTTGAGAAGGTAATCGTCAATGGCGAGGTTATCGCGTCATGATAACCGACTTTTTGATGCCTCAAATTGAAGCGCCTTTTCTCAGTGACATTTTGTTTCAATTAGACGACGCCATTTCCCACACATCGTATCAATCAATGTACTATATGTATAAGGAGAACACTTCGCTGAGAGATAATTTCACGTTTTGGTGCGGTCGATTGGCAACCAAGATCGTGTGATATCACACCGTTTGTGTTTTTTCTGTGGAAACATGTAAAGTCTAAAGTCAATCCGAACAAACCCACTTTCATTCAGACCTTGGAGCAAAGCATTACGCGTGTCATTCGCCAGTTACCAGTCGAAATACTCGAACGAGTCATCGAAAATTAGACTCAAGAGAGGGCCCAACTGAGACGCATCCAACATTTGAAACAAATAATTTTGGAAAAACTAATACTAAGGAATATTTTTTTGAGTCGTAATAAAAGTTTCATCATATTCATAATTTGAAGTGTCTGTGTTTTGTCTTGAAAAAAGTAGGGAAGCTCGATGTTGGTTACGTTTTATAATTGTAGAATTCGGTTGTCTAAGCAATATTTGTAAAGTATCCTCATATTTTATCTATTACTAAAATTAACGCTAATTTTTATTACATATTTAGTGATACCGAATTTTTCTACATTCAACACCCAGAAAATATAATTTTTTTTGCTATTATCAACAACATTTGTAGCACTTGTTGTGCACATCCTTAGCTAAAGAGTATAATCAATCAATATAACTACTAACTACCATACATAGATATATATTTGGTATGTCGGGGTAGATTCTGCATAAGTAGGAGTTTAATCTGCTATGGTATTCAGAACGAAGTTGAGCAAGAGAGCTAGTCGTCTAGACGTTTAAAACCAAGTACGCCATTCACTGAGAGGTAGTCGGTGAAGTTGTTTAATGGCTCCAATATGAATGGCGGTTAGTGCGTGTCTAAAGTGAGTTTCGTCCCGTCGTCTGTCCTATACCTTCGACGTTGATAGACGAGGGTTGACCCGCGATCTTATGTATATTGTGTCGACGTAGACAAGGAAAGACCTTTTGATGTTCCTAGGAAGCGGCTCCGCTTCAAGCAGACGCCGGTATGTTTTCTATGAATACATCCAGACAATATCAGAATCTTGATTTTAAGCGAATCCTGAGGCAATCTCAGTATCGGTTGAATACGTTTGTGCGAAATGTCTGTGTAAGAGACTAGTTTTATATCCTGAACAGGGTTATATTAAGTTTTCCACGATGTACGTGACAACCTAGAGTTAGAGACCCTATTAAATATATATATATATAAATAATCAGCCCATCTCTCTGTAAATGCGCGAATTAGTCCCTTAATTTTTGAAATACTGACCTCATATGTTGAATATGTTTTTTTCTTCAAGCTGCGCAGCTGTCTGAACTGCAGTTATCGGTCCACTATTAGATATACATAGCTGCTATACGAGTACAAACTGATCGATCAAAATCGAGTCCTGGTATGAAAAACACCTACGAAGAATATTAAAGCTTCGCCTCAGCCGACACTAATGTGTTTTCTTGTTTGGGGCTTCAAGCGGTATACTTATCAGCAGTTTCGGAACGATTTAGCATAGGAATTTCGGTGGCGCACGAAGTTTGACAGTCTTACTGGTTTTTATAGTACATACACACGCTTAGCTGTATTATGCAATATTAAAATAATTTAGTGTGTGCTATGTAATTTTTACTGGCAGCTCTGTGCCCTGCAAGTCAGCAATGTAGGTACGACTATGTGACCCAATCACGAAAGTGCCAGACATACGTAGATATGCACACAAATACATGTACATATATATTTGATTAGTGTTTAGCTTTCGCCGTTACATTGCTCACGGTTTATCTGTCTCGCCGTAGTGTCACCCATTTGTTTAGATATAACGCTTTTTATTTTGCTGATTTCGCTTCATATTTCGTGAAGTTTTTATTGCAGTACGAATTTTGTTATTTGATGTTGATAGCAGTTTGCACCGCAAGCCTTCCTCTGTGGCACATTAATGTGTTTAGCTTGTAAATAAAACAAAATTACACATTTGTTTATGGCGCAAGTCATGAAGAGGTGTGTCTCCGTCTGCCGAATGATGAATAAGTGAAGTGTGAAATTATATTTGACGGAGTCTTGATTTCTGATTTATTTACTTCCATTTACAATTAATAGTTTCATTAAGATATCCGTCAATGCTTCCGTTACAACTTTATTGATTTTACGATACGTCGATTGCATATGTTTACCAATTGGTGCTTTTTATGCTTTATAGTTGTATTGGTTTTATTAAATTTTATTAGTAAACGCTAGTTCGTTCGTCGTCCAAAGTTCATAAATTTAAATTTCAGCTGTGCATATTTGATAAAATCATCCAAATACCGCGCCTTTTATTAATTGTTAACGATTGTTTGTAACACCTAAAATCCGCACCCTGATTAGATTTAATGTTGATTTTTCACAAACAATCAAAGATATATCAACCAAACTTGCTGATAAAGCTTCCAATACCACCTTCGACAGTACAAAAGAAAATTGAATATGAACCGGCTTCCCAACGGTTATGTTGAAAAGTAGAAAAAGTGCGGTCGCTTTCTCAAAAAATTGTCAACAATTTATCTTTACCCTTAGCAGAAATAATCTTAAAGCAATCGTAGGAGTTATTAGTGGACATTGTGCAATAGGCATTCATACTGTAAGGTTAAAAATTCAGTCGGACGCAAACTGTCAAAGTTGTGTGGAAAAAAGCGTGGTGGAAATATAAAAGTACTTTCTTTTCCATAGTCGAGCTTTTGCAAGACTCAGACTGAAAACCTACGGCGAATCAAGAGACATAGCCGAAAATGATACTGGTTGCCTGGAAACATGAGGCTTAGAGCGCTTAGTCGATGTGTGAGGGTCTCGATGGTCTTAGAAGCTGTAGGCACCACAAAGTACCGGCTATTAGCTGTTCCAGTAAGATTTCTGTTAAGATCGAATTTTTAATATAATATAATATTTGGCACAGCCAAAATGAGTCAGCATAAAATTTAAACGTTGAACTACCCAATCTATGTGAACTCCTTTATATTATTTCAACAACTTCCAGAAATTTTTCAACCAAATTTGATGTACAATAATAACGTATTACTATAATATTATTTTACATTGTGAAAATGTGCGCAATTGGTCTACAACCTTGACTACTTATGTTGCTATTTCAAACTCTCTTCTTCGTTCTTCACTCAGAAATATATAAATCAAGTACAAAAAGAAAACTACATTAGAATAAATCTTTTTATAAAAACCCAAATACTCTATTTGTTGACCTCTGGGCCTATAATAAATATTTTACTTTACGAAGAAATTATTTTTAAGTTTGGTCTTTGGTCCAAAAAAGTGTTAAATAGTGTAAGAACTTACTATGGGGTATAAAATATTTCACATAAAGATCTTCGAAATTCAAGTTAATTTCATATCGGTCAAATTGTGGGTTGGCTTATTGAAACTTAGAGAGCGTTTCTTTTCGGTAATTGTGTATATATCAATTATACTGATTTTAAAATACATATGTTCAAGATCTTAATTCTTTAGAATTCATGCCTGCAAGTAATTAGTAAGGACACAAACCAATAACAGTCAGCTGATTGCTGAATGATCAGTATAATTGTGTCCTCCTTTTAGCCTTGTATTCGTAGACTAGTAGTTAGTGAATGTAAATGTAAATATACAATATGTAAACTATAGACATACGTATACATATATACATATGTACACATGTATGTATCATGTGGCGTGATGCTTTAATCCGTTAAACAAAGATAAATTTAAGAAGTATTCAATAAAGAAGCGGCTTATTTCGTGATACACTGGTGTACGATCCATACGAGCTTTTCAATTGGCTGCAATTCAAGACAACTTTTGTACAAAATACATATATGCTTTTGTTTTTTTGCTTTATATATTGAACAAGATGTAAGTTATCTAGTTGAAAGTTTATCAGTATTTATTTCTGATAATACACGATATACCGTTGTGATGCCAAAAATGAATAAAATCGGCCAATGGGCCGATAGTTCCCATATAAATGATTTTTTCCAATAAGGACACTACAAAAGTAGACCAATAGGGGCAGCACGCCATATTTTTTCTCGCTCTTAAGATATTTCTCTTTAGTAAGGTTTGCCACTTCTTCGTGAAAAGATATGCGATCCAACCACGAGTGGAAATTATTAAAATTTACTACCGATATTCTGAGTCAGTGGCCTTAGCATTAAGAGGGCTACGTCCAACTTGTAGTCGTCATAATCGTCCTGTCGCATTCAAAGGTAAAGTACGAAATGTTACCGTGCCAGTAAGGAAAAGAACTGCCTGTAGTGTCGAGAATATTCCTACGCGTACCGCTAGAGCATCAATTGAGGAAGATCCAAATTAGTCTCCCACACTTCGTTCTCAAGGCGTTGTGGCGATTTTTGTGAAAAGATCTTAGCCTACATCCTTACGAGTACAAGCTCAAATTGATGCGAGAACTGAAGCCGCTTGATCACCAGAATCGTCGTATACACGAGAATTGAGCTGAGCAAGAACTTGAAATTGATCCGGATGTTCATTGAAAAATCATCTTCAGCGATGAGGTTAATTTTTTACTGAAAGGGTTCGTTAATAAGCAAAATATGCATTGTTGGTCAGGCAGCAATCCACACGTACTTTATGAGTCACCATTGTATCCCGAAAAAATTACGGCTTTTGCGGTTTATGGGCGGCAGTGTCATTAATGCGTACTTCTCCCGTGATAATCAAGACCGGCACGTTACTGTGAAGGGGAATCGCTAACACTCAATGATAACCGGCGCCACAAGCCAAACAGCGAATGCCACAATCGTTTTATTGAAAATCAAGTTTGGTGAACGTGCTATCTCACGAAATGGCCCAAATGGCCCTCTCGATCGTGCTATTTGACGCCGTTAGATTATTTCCTTAGGGGCTACGTCAAGTCTATGCGGAAAATGAAAATGGCACACATAAAGATTTTTGAATTATAGCATACTTTATGCCGAATATGTCGTCAGAGTACTGTTAAAAGTTAAAGCAATCAGTCCAAGCCGTGGTCTAGCCCCAATATACCCGATAGATTATTAGTCATTATGTGTGTTATTTTTGTGAAATGTAGTGCACAAGTTTTCTTATAAATTATGCAACTTACAGCTTAATATGAATGGAACTGACGTAGTTTTTGATTTTTATCTCATATCCTATATTTTCGATTCTCTCGTTGTCTCTTTTGTCATATTTGAGTATATGTGAGAATGAAATAAAAGTACTCTTTGACCTATAATAATGTATAAGAAATGAGATATAAAATTTGATTGTAAACCAATATTATATCGAACAATTCTGTTGCAGCTATGTTGAGTTATATTTTCGAGAGTTAGGATGGAAATTTTCTCTGAGCTTTTTATTCTCATCTCAATTTACTACTGAGTCCTTACTTAATTAAAATGACGGTTCTATAAAGGCTCTTTATTTGTATTTTAAGATAAATTCTCATCGAAATTAATCACTTCATATTCAAGATATTTTATGAAACTTTTTTAATTATTCGATTCGGTTGTGCAATTCAAAAGTTATCACGATTTTAAAAATGAAAGTATCAGAAAAAGGTCGCGTGGTGAGAGGATACCTATCATTGGGCCACAGGTGGTAAGATAGGAAATAAAGTGCACCGTTGGCTCCCAACGAAGTTGTCGTCTGCGGAATTGAATATAAATAAGATTATTTGATGTTCAGATATCGTCTCCCAAGTGGAATGGCAAGTGGAGTCTTAGTTTAAAACAAATCTCAATATTTTATTTTCACTTAATAATTATTGAAACTCTACAGACAGCTCTATACATCTTTAAAATAAGTTTTCAAGAGTTCTTGCTTTTAAGTTTGTTTTGAATGTTTCATGGTTATATAATTTTTTTATTTTTACTTTGGTACGAATTAAACTAATTTGTATTTTGAATGTCGCGCTGTTACTCTTCTTAATAATATGGTTGCGTGGACATTTTATGAGGTTTTTCTTCTTATTTACTTGCGTTAGCACCGCTTACGTGGTTAGTCGTTTCTTCTTTTCACAAGGTGGCGCCAATTGGAGATTCCAAGCAAAGCCAGGTCCTTCTCCACCTGGTTCTTCCAACGGAGTGGAAATCTTCATCTTCTTCTGTTTCCCCCCGGCGGGTATTGCGTCGAATACTTTCAGAGCTGGAGTGTTTTCGTCCATTCGGACGACATGGCCTAGCCAGCGTAGCCGTTGTCTTTTATTTCGCTGAACTATGCCTATGTCGTCGTATATCTCATACAGCTCATCGTTCAATCGAATGCGATATTCGCCATGGTCAACGCGCGAAGAATCATAAACCTTTCGCAGAACTTTTCTCTCGAAAGCTCGCAACGTCGACTCATCAGATGTTGTCATCATACATGCCTCTGCACCATATATCAAAACGGGAATAATAAGTGACTTATAAAGTTTTTGTTCGTAAAGAAGGGACTTTTCTTCTCAATTGCCTACGTAGTCCGAAGTAGCACCTGTTGTCAAAAGATATTCTGCGTTGTATTTTGAGACTGACGTTGTTGTTGGTGTTGATGCTGATTCCAAGATGGACGACATTATCTACAACTTCGAAGTTATGACTGTCAACAGTGGCGAGGGTGCCTCGTCGCGAATGCGACGACTCTTTTTTTGATTACAGGAGATATTTAATCCTTATTTCGACTGCCATGGCCGTCATCAAAAGGGGAGTTTCTCTTTCAAGCCTTTTTGTTCCAAACTCAGTGCACAACCCTGTGGATGGGATGGTTTGCCCTCTCACTTTAGCTTGCCCTTAAACGAATGTTCTTTGGCTACCCAGAGGATACTTGGTCTAGGACCGAAAGTCATGAGCTCTTGAGCCATATGTAAAAGGATCGTTTCTGGCCACTCCCAAAAAAAATGGCAATCAGAGAATTTTCCTCACTTGCGTGAACTTCTACATATGACTCCGTCCTCCATTTTCTGAGGTTATATTATTTATTTTCGTAGAAATATATATAGGCAACTGTCACTATGCTCGTACATAACAGGTCAATTGAAAAGGCCCCGGCCTATCACAGTAAAACACATTTTTTTGGCAACATTCCTTTCATTTTTTATTGAATCACTATATTCAACAACGACCCTTCAACTTTTCGATACCACTTTTGTGGTACTATTTGTTCTTAGCTTCAAAATACTTGAAAATAAAATGTATGTAGACTTCAGTTTCGGCGATCACCTCTTAATTCTATGAAAACTTTTTCCCAACGTAGCATTATTTTGAGATATGAGAACAGAAAATAGTTGCTGGGAGCAAAATCTAGAGAATGCGGTAGATGCGGAAACAATTTTAAGTCCAATTCGTGGATTTTTGCCATCGTTTTCACTGACTTGTGATACGATGCATTGTCTTGTAAAACAGCACTTTCGTTTTCTTCAAATGTGACCGTTTTTCGGCAGTTTCGTCTTTCAAACAACCCAGTAAGTCCATAAAAATGATTCCATGCACATCCCAAAATACATCTTACATAACCTTGCCAGCCGCCGACTGTTGCGTTTTGCAACGCTTGGAGCGAGTTCACCGTGTGCACTCCACTTGGATGATTGTCAATTGGACTTCGGAGTGAAATGATAACTCGAGTTGTTTGCGCTTGAACATCTCTTAACACTATTCCGAATTAGCACCTTTTTCTTTTTCTTTGGTTGATGTCGTTGGAGTGTCTGTTATCTCAAACAACTTCACTTTACGGCCATCCATTTTGTGTGGGTAACGACTTCTTTAGGGTGTCCATAGCGTACTCAGTGCTCATTTCATCATGTGTAAACTTAGCATATCAGTACTTGATGGTTGATGTTCCTGAAGCAGTGTCCGGAAACTCGGCATTAAGGCATGTTTTTGCTTCAACTGTATTTTTTCCCTTCAAAACACAATATGTTATCAACACCCTAAATATATTTTTTTTTATTTTTTTTATAATTAAAAAAATAATGATCTGACAGCTGTCAAATTTATACGCGTTTATATGTCAGGCGGAGGACTTTTTAATTGACCTGTTTACTTTTATTTCTAATGACCTAAAATTTATCAAATGGGAACCTTCCTAATTAAGTTTTTACTTAATGCCTGAAGGTTTTCTTATATCTTCACCTTGCGGTATTGCAGCGTCTCAGACAAAATCTTGTACTATATTTGATAAGCTGAAAGCATAATGTACACAGACAAATAATTAGTGCTCGTTGTTTGGATACGGTTCTATCCCTCTTAGCGCTTTCGGAATGATCTCGCACTAAGCATATTGCGAATATACCTAGAAGATCGCATCTTGGTAATAAATATTAACTGAAAAGTGCGAATCTGCAATGAATACCGGATGCGCTTATTATTACAATGAACTATTCGACAGAAGCGATGCCGCATTGAAATTTTTGTAACCCGTTAAATGCTTTTAACCAGCTCATATTTTACTTCTGCATTTTTTTCTTTCTGTATTACAATATGAAACTGCTGCATGACAGCAAAAATTGTTCGTGCCTCTGATGAGGACCCCACGTCTTACATCAAATACGCACATCCTTTCACAAAACTCATGAAAAGCAGGCGGATTCCTGAGCACAGCTGAAGTGGAAAAAGGCTTGACGTCAAACCGACATCTCCATGTCCTTGTACGAATCTCAAATATTTGAAAATTTCTTCATTAATATTTAAAACAACATTTAGGACAATTGTACTGTTCGCTAACTAGTTTCGCCGCTCACGCCGCCGCGCCATGCAGCGCGCTCTAATTGAGGCAAACATTGCAGAGGGCAGGTGAGCTGGCGACAGACTGTCGCATTGCCACAGCGGCCTTATCTGAAATTTGCACTCGACCACCGCGGCAAATTCAGCAACAGAATAGCCGCGTTCCACTCTGCTCACGCGTCTATTCCCGGGTAGCTGCAATTAGTTAGAAAAGCAGTGACTGCGTTGACAGGCGAGCAAAGAACAATTTCATGTTAACACACTCATAAATAATGGACTCCCAGCGGGGCAAATATTTTAACAGCATATCATAGCAGCGGGAGGGAAGAACAAAATTATTAGGCTACAGCTCACTGGCTGAGGTGACACGTAGAGAGGATTGTGACTGCGGCGCCCAATTAATGGCGAAATGCGCTCTGACGCTTACATATTTGCCTATGAGTGGGGAAATTAAGCGCTTAGCTGAAAATGAAGACGAACAAAAGGCCCAAAAACTCCAACACATACTAGCGTCTTGCAAACACGACAGCCTTACACACATATTTATATAGTTTTGTGTACCGATAGTTCATATGTATATGGGAACGGAGCTGGTGTTTACTTGGCTACATATCTTTGTATGCAACATTTGCCGACACACATACAACCTTGTAGCCTATAGCCATATATCTGGGAAGGTATGCGAGCTTACATTTTTATGGGCGACAAATTTATCAGTGCCAAGACGTGGACACACAATTCAGCATAGATATAACAACGATTTGTCTTCTTTTAAGATGACAAGAGCACCAGCAACAACAACAGCGACGACGCTGTGAACAAATTGTCCTCAACAACAATAATAATAAGAACTATCACAGAATGAAGTTCAGGAAGCATAAATTAACCGTCAAAAAGAAAAACATTTAGGTGCCGCCAACATCCATCTGCGTGAGCAATTTATATTCAGAACAGGGTGCACTGCGTACTGGTGAAAATACCGTTGCATAGAGTATCGGGTTACCTGAATATTTGTAACTAAACTCTTGAGCTAACTGTATACCTTTCATAAATATAAAAATCTATTTTTATATATTCTTCTTCATTATTCGTCCTGTGTACTCATGCATTTTACTGAGGTCACACGGAGCGTTTAATTTAGTTAATTATTTTAATCATTGTCTCATCGGTTATCGCCGACAATAAGAGAGGCTTTTAGTTATAAATTCTCCTTTTCGCGTAATATAGCCTCTTGTTCCAAATAGTAGCTGAGAAATTACTTGACTCAAAGATGCTTTTTCGAAACCTTTATCTAGTTGCAAACGGTTTGAAGGCGATTTCTCTAATGAAATGTAGCCTTAAAGTGTTCAGTGTAATTTTCAGAACTATGCAAGCTTCGAAAATTTTATAAATGTAACTTTTTCCGAGGTTTTAGAAAGCACTGTTCATATCTAATTAGAGTTTATGTAGAAGGTAATCTCCAGTTTTACATTCAATGCCTTATTTGTAATATTGAGATTGAGCAGCAAGAGTGTATTTTCAGTACAATCAGCAGGCATACTATCAATTCATTGCCAAGAAGATTTATTTTCAGCTAAATGTGGCGCCTTTTTCGCACTCACAAAACTTTAGTTTCATCCATGAAGGGTATCAAACCTGTGACTTGGTCGAATACTCCCATTGCATGTTCATACCTCGATCTTGTTTTTCTGAACTATTCGTGGGAAGCAGCATCAAATTACACGCGCACATCAACTAGAATTTTATGTGACATCAAAGCACTTAATGTCAAGCTTAGTCCATCATCACACTTGCCACAGCTCGAGGCTTTCGCACATGGGCGTAGCGAACAAGTTCATATTTATAAAGATAGTATTTATGATACGCTATTCGCATGGCTCGCATTTGTATCGCTTAGTGTCAGTGTGGATGTCAGTGCGGCGTGTTGACTTTCAGATACGCTAAGTAACTAAAGACGAAGGATTTGCATAAAAACACTTTTTGTACTAAAGTAAAATCTACATTGCTGATTTCAAATAACAAGTGAGGTTTCAAAGCAATTTGACAACACCACGCGGCCCAAACAACGCAAGCATTGCTGTGGCGGAGAGAAGGAGTAAGTCATATTGCAAACGGAAAAATGACAGGTCTTATCTAGCTATGGCCTCGGCTTTGTTGGAAATAACATTTTAGCATTTGTGGCTTGTTGCTGATGTGCTTTATTTTAGAATTCCGAAGTAGCCGTCTGAGGATTTTCACTGAATGTGCAAAGCATTTATAAGATTATTAAAAATACGCCATTTTATTCAGCAAAAAACGGACTTACTGTCAATGATAAGCAATTCTGAATTATTGCTTTGAAGTATTTGTGCTGGACTCTTCCTAAAATTCAAGGAATATAGTAGTTTATTCCATTCAGAAGGGAGAACATAAAGCAGCCATGAAATGCTTATATAAATAGGCACACATACATATGTTGCCTTTCACTATATTTCGGGCAACCATAGAGTTGCAACCTGTCAACTCACAACTTTATCTTAAAGTTTGACATCTTTGATGTTATATATACTCAGAACGTTTTGACAGATGAGCGCTAATTGTGTTGTTTACAGTTACTTAAAATATTCATTTTGGCAAAAATATGAAACGAAATCAAGACCAAGAAATCAGGAAAACCAACCGCCGACAACGTATCGCGCTTCACTACGACAATACCAGCTCTCACACATCGACTGAAACAACTGCATTTTTGAGCATTCAAAACATGAATTTTATGAGTCATCCACTGCATAGCCCTGACTTGGCACTGAATTCTTCTTCTTCTTAATTGGCGTAGACACCGCTTACGCGATTATAGCCGAGTTAACAACAGCGCGCTAGTCGTTTCTTCTTTTCGCTACGTGGCGCCAGCTGGATATTCCAAGCGAAGCCAGGTCCTTCTCCACTTGGACCTTCCAACGGAGTGGAGGTCTTCCTCTTCCTCTGCCACCCCCGGCGGGTACTGCGTCGATTACTTTCAGAGCTGGAGTGTTTTCATCCATCCGGACAACATGACCTAGCCAGCGTAGCCGCTGTCTTTTAATTCGCTGAACTATGTCGATGCCGTCGTATATCTCGTACAGCTCATCGTTCCACCGAATGCGGTATTCCCGTACGAAAAAAAAACAAACTAAGAAGTCAACGTATTTCGACCCCTGAAGACGCGGTTGCTGCCTTCAGAACGCATTTTTTGGGAGTACCTTAATAGGAGTGTTAAAAGTGCTTTGAGAATTGGTTCAAACACATGCAAAAGTATATAGATCTTAATGGAGAATATTTTGAAAAAAAACAATAAAGCGATATTCGGTTAATATTTTTTTTATTCTTTAATCCCGAATTATAAAAGGCAACCTGAGTAATTAGTGTAATTATAGACTTTTATTATTTAAGCTGCCCAACCACCGCAGTATATTTCAAGAAGAAGTGTTTGTTATTGGAAAAGCCGTGGAGCTGGCCTCTAATGCATCAGAAAGCAACTCCAGACTTTACATCTACGTGGACAGCCAAGGCTTTAATTTCGTTTGTGCTTTGGGAGAGCGTGGCCAGAAATACGCGACTTTACTTCTACTGGAAGTCAGGTCACAAAAACATCGAGAGTAATGATATAGTGGACGAGAGTACCAAGAATGGTGTTCGGTTCTCACCTGAAACCGATTGATCAACATTGGAAGATTTGGACAGGAGCATGGCAAGGAAAATCAAAACGCTAAGGAACTGTCTGTCGGAAAATGATTCTCTAGCTATATGGCATATCACTAAAACGAGGTTGTATTAAAAAAATAACGAGAATTTTCGTATTTGCATTTAAATTATTTATTCATGATTGCCACCTACAAAATAATCCACAATCGATGTTATGTACTTATGCCAGCGCTTCTTCCAATCGTCGACACCATTCTTTGTAATGAAACGACTTTTTAAGGCTCTTTTGATATTTGAAAATAGGAAAACACGTTACAGCATTATTTTTGACCAAGAATTTACGAACACTCAACTAAGTCTGAGCTTTTAAGAAATTAAAATCCTCAAGCTCAAAAGATACGTCAAACCCTAGCAGACAAAATAAGTAATGAATACAGCTGAAGAATTTTTCGCACTTCAGTACATGTAACTGTATCAGCAAAATAAAAAAATAAAATTGGTCCTTATATTATGAAAATTTCCGTTAATTTATGAACACACCTCGTATAGAAATTTGGCATTTTAAAAGTATGTATATCAAATATACATATATGAAAATATACGTGTCTATACAAAATTAGACTGGCGTATTAAGGGAGTATTCTCATGTAATCACTTCGAAAAAAATGATTTTTTTTTATTTTGACAGTAAAACCTATTGAAAACATGCTGTGAAAAATTCAGATCGAAATTCATAGTATTTGTTACAGCTCATAGTCGCCGACGTGTCGTAAGCGACTGTCTACCAGGCGCCATGACAAGTCTGCAGCTGCTACGTTTCTAAACGCATTTTTCTCGAATCATCATTTTCTGAAACTGTCATGGACCTAAAAAAAAAGTATTTTACCGATTGCTTTAAAATTTACATATGTTCTTCTACTAATTTATAGTTATCGTCCCTACCAGAACTATTTATTTTCGAAAATATTTTCATAATTTTTTAAACGATTTTTAACGAAAAAAAATAAGATTTTCGTGACTTTTTTTGAAGTTCGACATTTTTTTTTTCTTTTAATGAAATTGATTATATTTGGTAGGGACGATAGCCGCAGAACTACTGAAACATAATCCATTCGATTATTTTATTTCAGACAACATGAACAACCGCTATCACCAAGACCAGTGAACTACTTTTTTTTGTTGAGGACTACTTTGATTTAAAAATAATATATGTATATAAAAATGCAAAAAATTAAAAAAAAATTGTATTTTGTACATTTCAAAATACAAATACAAATATATTAAAAAATTAAAATGATTGATTGTAATGGATATTATGGAATCGACAAGAATGTATACACACATCCAGATAATCGTATGTATGCACATATGTATTTATGAATACGTGTTAAGCCAACGGGCAATGCGTCTATAACACACTGCGCCCAGGGGAGAATAACTCGCACACAAAGGCAGCCTTGAATGCGCCTAGCACGAAAATTTTGAAGATTATAAAATATATATGTATATGTATATACATATGTACACACAAATATTGAACTATGTTAAGCAGATTATAATCACAAAGAGGTAATACTAGATTGTAGACCAATAAATAATTGTTCAATTATATCCTGGAATTTCGCACACGTCCTTTTCTTACCCAGGGGTACACATTTGTCGAAACCGCCGACATCTAAGAACTGTAGCACATAGTTGCAATGAAAATAAACTGATAGAACTCAAATCCTTGTATGGAAAACTTTTTTTTTTGTCAAGGTATCTTCAAGAAATGTGTTACAAATTATTATCCACGTCACTGCTACAATTTCCGAACGTACTGTTCAGATCGAACAACTATAGCTAATAGCTGTCATCCAAACTGACCGATCCAATTCAGAAGAAAGATCTTTTTATGCTAAAAAATCCAGTGAAGGGTATTATGACTTCGGTGCAACCGAAGTTAATTTTTTTTTCTTGTTTTAAATCAAATTTGAGCCTCAAATTTATTATTATATTATATAAATTATTTATCACTTCTAAAAAGTTTTGTAAGTCTGAAAGATGTCCACACATATCATGCAATACAAAGTTAGTTACTCGCTTATAAGGGAAAGTATGTGTGTTGCTGTGCGACCGCCTTCATTTGATGGCACAGAAACTATATACATAATTTGCAGCTATGCTTTTGTGCAATGCTCACACAATGCAATTCCAGAACACAAAAGGAAGCTATTTTAACTATTGCCTGAATACTGTCTTGACTTGTGGCAGCATATCGGCTAGCAACATTCATACGTGACACCGCACGTTACGGCGAAGTATTCACATACTCGCACAGCCGTGAGCAAATAATCGTAAACGTAAATGATTTGCAATTTATCGATATTGTTTCGGCATTTTGCGGCAGCGGAAGCTGAATTGGCTTAGTTGCATGCGGTTAGCCGGAGATTTGAACAGTGTAAGATTTTATAAAAATGTGTGTTAAAAAAAAATTATTACTTAAAATGTACGAAAATAAATTTTGTTTGTAAAGTTACAAAGAAATTTATTGTTTATAAATAGAGTTGACACCTTTGCTTTTATTCATTAACATTTTAAATCAATTTTGGTTTATTCACCATATTTTCAAGTTTCATTGTCTAATATATATTTTTTTTGTCTTAAATTTTTAGGTGGCGGCCCCTACCAAAACTTCAACGAAATCTGTACTTCCTTCACATCTCCTTAACTTCTGGAGTTTAATATCGATAGAAAAATTATTATTGAGGAATTCACTGCAACCGGTGAACTGTCCTTTTTCACAATGGCACAAGCCTACTTGGATATACCTACTTATGTATCCTATTTAAGCATCTATTGATTGATGCACAATCTAGGAGCAGATGCTTATAGGTTTCTGGCTAGTAGATCCGACAATTTGCATTATACCCATGTTGTATAGATTCCTTTTGAGATTCGATCCGATTTAATCTCGAATCGATATAGTGTTATTTTATTTACTTAAGGGGGGGAGCCTGCTTTAGAGTCTTAAAAAAATCGATTTTTTAAGACTTTTCAGGGAGGGAAAAAAAAATAATTGATTAAAGCAAAATTTCTTGGGTTAATAGTTATATATTTAGGTACCCTCCGAAAATTTTTTGGATACGAAATCTTTGATATTCTGCCTTTGGGAAGCAATGGCCCGATGCATCTCGCATGTGCATTTGTTGGACGGCGGGCAGGATACAGGCAGCAATTTATATCGGAAACATAAAAATTCAAAGAGATTCATATTTTTTAGTAACTTATCTTCTAGTTAAACTAAAAAAATTAAAAAAAAAAAATTAAAACTCTAAAAATTTTCTAGCAACTTATCTTCTAGTTAAACTAAAAAAATTAAAAAAAAAAATTAAAACTCTAAAAATTTTTAAAATTGGGAAAAAGTGGTTTTTGACCAAAAAATTTTACTTTCTATTGTTTAAGAATATGTTCAGACCTGACTTTTCTGATTTTTTTTCAGTTTAAATAGAAGATAATTTAATGTCAAAGATAATAAACTTTGCCTCAATTCCCTATGACTTTTAGTTTTTTTCTATCCTGCCCGCCAGTTAAGAAAAATCGTAAAAATCGAAATCGCGCGTCAAAGTTTTCAATTTCTGCCCAATCGCTCATATATCTGCTAGACATTCGGTCACTATTCACCTTCTAGCTTCGACAATATTTCGAATTCCATTCTATAACTTTGGGGACATATTCTTAGGTAATTTTTAAAGAGAATTAAGCAAAAAAAAGCAATTGGAGTTTTTGAAGCTTCTAAAGCAGGCTCCCCCTTAAACAATTTAATGGAAATTAGTGTTTTACCGGGGTAACACTTTTTAGAAACATGTTTTCTGATTTGACTACCAAATTATATTAAATTTGCCGCAAAGTTTCCAACACCTTAAATAAACATCATGCTCATGTGTCGGCATTGATATCGGACCAGTTTATCATATAGTTGCCATACAAACTGAACGATCGAAATCATGTGCTTAATTTTTTTATTTATGAAGGTTATTAAAGTTTCGTTGTTGTCCCAGTTAAGACATTATATTGTTGAAGTCGTATAACTCCAGTGCTACTAATCACATTGTGTCATACCATAATATATGTATATACATATAGTGTTGGAAAGGTGAGATTTTTCGCTTCAAATAAAATTCTGGGAAGTTGAAAAAAGTTACAGCTGTTCAAAAAAATAATCAAGAAATTCGCTGTATTTTGAAATTTTTGTATAAAAAAGGGAAGAATGCCACGCAAGACTCCAATGAAATTTGTGAAGTCTACGCAGACGATGCTGTATCAGTTCGTGTAGCACAACAACGGTTCGCCCGCTTCCGTTCTGGAAATTTCGAAACTTCGATTTACACTTATGAAAGTTTTACACAGATGGAATTATGTCTCTAGCGGAAAAATATAAAAAAAAAATAATTTGATTAGTATTTGTTTGATTAGAAATACGAAATGTCTTTTTCGACTGCCCTATATAACATCTTAAATTAATCGATATAGACAAAGGAATACAAGTATATATAGTAGAAACACATTTTGCGTCATCCATATCGGCGCCGGCATTTCCAGAAAACATTAATTTTTATACTAAAGAAATTTTAAAATAAAAAAAATATATTATCCTGACTTTTCGAAAACCATAAATAATGATTTTCCAACGGAGTGTAGAAGAATTTATACAAGATTTTTATAATAGCTTATTCACCTTCATCCCACTGTTCGTTTCATTGATAGCATTAGCGGTTGCTTTGGTTTCTTTGCATCGATAACCTCAAATAGCAATTGCTCTAAGGCTGTGGATTGCAGTGTGTGTTGTTGCTATAGGTTTGGTGTGTCTAAATGTTGGCGCCTTTAGTATCCTCAACATATCAATTTAACACAATAACGGAAACAATAGGATTTTATTACTTCCCCAATCGGTATTATGCGGATACATTCAATTAGAAGTGAGTTAATATGTATCGCTTAAGTCGGCATTTGTGCGGTTGATCGCTGTAAGTACGTATGTAATTGTTTACATATAGGTAAGCATTTATGTATGTATATACGGATAAGGCTAATCATATAGAGGGTGGATTAACAATTCACTTAATAACATTCGGAAGCAAATCAGTCGAAGTGTCTTTTATTCAATTATTCTATCATTAATATATGTATATAAATAAGTTTAATGATATATTCGAACATATGTATGTACATAAGCTAAGTCAATTATAAAAATGCAACGCATATGCCACGTGGTTCTATTATCTGTTAGTCAGTAAACTAATTTTCATTGTCCTGTCACTGTCCTGTAAACTTTGACAGCAAAAATTTTATCACTGCGTGGGCGCATTTTTGTTAAAGTGAATGGAGGCAGGTGGATCTGCAGCGGCATGGACTTTGCTTGCTGATAGCAGAGTAGGTTTTGCCATTTTTCTTACCCTCTTGCAGAAACGAAGTGATGTTAATATAAAAATTTGGTTAAAATGGGTTTTGTTGAATGTCTCCAACCGTTTAGGGTGACCCGGTGCAGGCTTTCGGCTGGATTATCGTGCGCTGAATCTTGTCTTCGAGCTACTCGAATGTTGCTGATTGATTGACGTATGTAAGAGTTTGATTTAACATACCTTCACAGAAAATAATCTAGAGGTTTTTGATCACAAGATCTTGGCTCTCAAAACTAATGAGTCGCCAAATTTTGCACGCACCGTGTTCATGGTTATACGTGGAACATGAGACGAAGCAACGATTTGTTGGCAATAATGATCGTCCGCATCGATTTCATAAAAATCCAGGGAAAAGAGTCGGTCAATATGGTGTTGTAATGCTCGCCATACTACAATCCGCACCTAACGGCTATATTTTGGGGATGCAATTGCTTTTCCTGAACCACGCGAGGATTTCACTCACCTCAAAAGCGATAATTTTGTTTGCTGACGAAGCCATTAAGTTGGAATTGGGCTACGTATAAATGGATAATTTTTCATATTTCCCGATTTTCAGGAGAACGAGAATTTGCGTAATAACCTAATTTATGTAGTTATATTATAGGTCTTAGATTAATACAATTTCATTGCTATACACAATATGATGAAAAAATATAAATTTAAAGTATTTCATTTATTCTTCAAACTCTATATCGTCCCGCTTAAAGTAAACCACCTTGACCCCAATATAATTGTGACAATGCTTTTTCCAATCCTGGAAACACTTGTTAATGTCAATTTCCATAAAATTCTTCAAAGGGCGTTGCGATTCATGTTTAATGTCTTCATTCACTCAAACCGGTTTCTCCGAAGGAGTTGTTTGAGTTTCCTGAGTAGTCAGAAATCACACGGAGATAAATCAGGCGGATGCGGTGGTTGTTGAGAGCTTGGCCGGTCGGAAGGAATTCGGAGTGCACCACACCTCGATAATCGAGAAAAACTTGGAACATTACTTTAGTTTCTGAGCTGCTTTGAGTATTTTTTTCGGCTTCGGGTCACTTTTGCGTCGATATACGGCCGATTGTTTGTTTCTTTTCGGGTCATAAGCATGGATACAAGATTCATCGCCAGTAAAAATACGTTTTATGACATCCAGGTAGCCGGAATACATTTTACATACGAGAGGTTGTTTTACGAAAAAATTTTGTGATTTTGGAACCAATTGTGCTTTCACTTTTCTTAGGTTCAAATGATCTTACAAAATGGTTTTCTCTGATCCTTCCGATATTCCAGTAATATGTCTGACTGGGAGTCATCGATTCTCAAGCACCAATTTCTTTATTTTGTTGACTTGTTGATCGTCAGTTGATGTTGAAAGCCGTCGAGAACGTGTTTTCGACCCACCACATTAGATGAAAAATAGTGATCATCTCGGCAAATAGCAGCTAGAATTGGCTGTAGCCATTCAACTATTGATCGCCTTTTACAAAAGAAGAGAAAAGTGATGTTTTGGAGCATAAAAAAGATCTGGTCGTCCTCGAAAGTCAACTGAGAGAACAAATAACTTACTGCGGCGGATAAGTTTAAGCGACCGCTTCAAACATGAACTTTCTATAAAAGCGTATTTGCAAAATTGACACCAAGTGGATTTAAATGTCGAAAGAATACAATGACGACTTGGAGATGTAGGTTTATATGGAAGACGCCCTGCCAGAAAGCTACTACTTGAATTAACACAACAAATGAAGGCTGCACGACTTTATTGGGCTCAAAAGTAGCAAAATTGGGATCAGTATTATTGCCAACAGATTATGTGGTTTGACGAAAGCTAATTTAATTTGCTAAACTAGTGAAAGGTTTCGGTATAAATGGTACACACCATACACCATACAGATCGCCTAATCGTTCAGGATGACTGCGATATTCTATATTGATATACAATACAATACATTTAACGATCTAAGGATTCATCGCTTGGATTGGCCTGGAAACTTGTCCGATTTAAACTCTATTGAGCACTTAAGTCACTTAATGAAATTGACAAATGGTTATTTCTTATAAAAACCACGTTCGAGAAGAATATTTTTGTACAATTAATTTACACTATGTGAGCAAACAAATTAAAACTGTCCTAATATTCTAACTTTATAAACAAATTGCTCATGTGAGCTTATTTCTATTATGCCGCAAATTTATGATTACGTACATATACTAAAAATGAAATATTATACATTCCCCATCACAAGCCAAACTATTTGTCCGCCTATCCCCATGATTGATGTTACAAAAAAGTTGAAGATTTCTCTAAGCAGTAGAAGAGTATACCACCATTTCGACGCTATACGTAACACCGCATTTTCACATTCGAAGGTACTATATATGCAAGCGTGTATGTATGTATATTTATGGTATATAAAAGTGAGTTGACTAAAACAATAGCCGAGTATAAGCAACAACATGGTTAGCAAACGCTTTTCAGTGCGAATAAAAGAGCCACACGCTCGCTCCCTAAACTAGCCGCCCAATGCGCTTTGATAATTTATTATGCTGCACTACAACATATTCGTTCCTAAATAGCGAAATACAAGTATTACATATAAAAAACGATCAAATGATGGTATAAAAAATAGCCATACAAAATTTCAATGTATTTAGAATACTTTGTAATGCTTTTAAACTGTCGCTAGCTTCTGCAAATTGTTGTTGTTGTTATGCAGATGCTGCGGCACTACGAAGCATTGTATAGACATGTGCATGTGTGAATGTGTGCGTGTGTTTGGCTGTATTAGCTGACAGCATGCGGCGCTTTTGTGCAGTGCTGCTCAGCAGGACTCAGCCACCAGGATATGTTATAGTAAATTGCCAAGTACATGAAAAGGATTCGCTTATTCACCAGCACATACACACATACACACGCTGATGCGACGCACTTACGCTCCACTATAGTGTTGCGAACAATATACATTTTTCAAATCCACGCAGCTACATACATATGTACATACACATTTTATAGTCTGTTGTTAAAGGGCGGATAATTTATGATGTTGTAACATGTTTAAAGGTGTCCGGTAATGTTCTTTTTTGTGCTTGTATTTGTGCTTTTTAATTTTTCGTGTATACCCAGAAAATGTGCGCATTATGTTAATTTTTTATTCAAGATCAATTGTTTCGTGCATGACTGTGCGAAATGTTCCAAATACATACACACATACTTACTAACATTGCTGTATGAAAGGTTGAAAGCGCAAAAATTCCATTTTAAAAATTTATGTATGAAAATTACACCATAAATATGAAAGGCATTGATTGCTTTTAAATTTCTGAAGTACAAATAAGTATTATGTTCTTAAATGCATACTCAATAAGGGTTATTTTCGAACTTCTTTACATGTTTTATTAATGGTTCTGGCTTAAGAACAGTACACGTGAATTTATGTTACTTTAGCACGTCTATCACTTATATCTTCTACTCCTTTACCTTCCGCACCGCAGCAAACTTTTCAATGTCTTTATTTGCCTTGGTGGCTTCCTGTGCCTAATACCTTAGCTTTCATCTGACAGTATAGAGTCCAGAATCTAAGCTTCGCCATATTCATTTCATAAACAATAACACGAACTCTTCAATATTCGGAGTTAAATAAAAATCTTTGATTAATCCTTCGCGGTCTTTCAACCTTTTTCTATCTTTCAATCGTCTATACAAACAATTAATCGACAACAGGGAGACGGCCATTAGCGTTCTGCGATTAGTTCTCTCGACATAGAACACTCACAGTTTAATCTAAAAAAATAAAAAAGCAATTATTACTAAAGCATATTTGTTAACAAAGGAATAATAGCAAATAAAATACACCAGAGTATTGCATTAAAACTGAATGTGGTACTAATGGTCTGCAGAAACCAGCCCCTCTAAAAAAACAAATTTGCAATTACTAGAGAGATAGATAGAGGTTTTCTGGTAGGCCTTGTCGAATAGAAGGAGAATCCTCTTTTGGAATTTGCGAAACACCTTAAGCTAAACAGAATTAATTAAAAAAAAAACAATTTTTCATTCTTTTGCCCACTATTAGCCAATATCTTAGCTAATTATCAACCGACTTTTAATACCAGAACGGTTTAAGAAAGAAAAAACCCAAACCCTCCGAATGATAAAAAGATGTCTCAACAAAGCTTAACAGGTTTATTTATTTTTGCATAATTAACTTAAATTTTGTTAACCTTTTTCTCCTTTATTTGACTTTTGTTTTCAAACGCTATTTTATAAGGAAACTGGAAGATGTAGCCATGTGTAGAAGTTCAAGCAAGTGATGAAAATTATTTGAGCATCATTCAATTGGGAGTGGCCAGAAACGAATATTCTACACATGGCTTAAGCACCTAACCACTTCCGGCCTTAGGCCAGGTTTCCTCTGGGTAGCCAAAGAACATTCGTTTGAAGGCCAGGTAAAGTGAGAAGTCGAAATATTCCTTGCCAGAGAGGTGTGTTGGGTTTGAGACCCGCCGCGTAAAAAACACCCACAATGAAAAGAAGAAACCAATCTCAGATGAGAGCCCCACCTTTCCATGACGACCTCTGCAAATGTATTAAGCATTACGAATTGGGAAGGTGCCGCTGGCCAGATGATTGATGACTTCGTAAAGGCTGACACCACCGCTGTCCGATAATTGCGATGGACGGGACAAGAACTGAGGCCCTTTTGGCTTTTAATATTATGGTCATATAAAGGAGCGCAAGTTCGGTGTGGGCTTTATGATGGGAGAGAAACTCCGTCGACGAGTTCTGGCATTCACCCCGGTGGATGAACAATCAGCCAAAGCAATGTTTTTCAAGAAAAGGCGGAAGAAAAGGACGATATGACCAAAGAGATCTGCTAAAAGCGCTTGGAGCGCACTCATAAAAGCTGACCCCGCCACGATGTGAAAATCGCTCTTGTTGACTTTAACGCCAGGGTGGGAAAAGAAGGTATCTTTGGCATAACAGTCGGTAAATTCAGCCTCCATGTGGAAGCATACCCAAATAGCTTGAAGCTGATCTATTCCGCCGGGGCCCGAATTATGGTTATCTATTGAAATAAATTCCAGCATAGAAATATTCATCAAACTACCTGGCTGTATCCGGATAGAAGAAATAACCAACCAAAATCCATCATGTTGTGATAAACTGAAGACACGTCTCCAGTGTTTTAGAAGTGCGTACGCCTCTGCGTTCGTGCAGCAGAACACTCACGTCCAGAAACGTATGGAAGGTTTGACATAGAGATGCTACAATTACAACAGACAGCTGATCGACTTGGAATAAGGGAATTGTGGCAAGCTCCTTACGTACAGTTGCAAACAAAACCATTTGTTTTCGAAGGCAAAAGAACAACTGGTACGATGAGGGGTGCCGTGTCGCTGTGGAGAGAAAACAAACTGTCTACCTCTCCACTTTACAATCGACCACTATACGTGCGGGATGGGATAGATTAAGAGGGAAGCGAGACGCATTTGCAGACAAAAAGGAGAGAGGTAATGTTAAAAAACACTACGAAAATTTGATATTATGGAACGAATATTTCTTGCGCCTGATGAATGGCAATGGAGGCATAACACCAGTAGATAGTAAGCCCGATTCCTCCACCGATTATAATACGAACTAATACGACTGTGTAAACTGACGTTGAGCAATACCAAAAGCTTCGTCAGGATAGGGAAGGATCTCTTCGAGACGTTCGGTACCAAACGAGGTTTCAGACAAGACAACTCCCTATTGTGCGACTTCTTCAATTTACTGTTTGGGAAAATAATTCCAGCTGCAGAGCTTAATGGAGGTGGTGCAATTTTCTACAAGAGTGTACAACTGATGCCGTTCGCCGATGACATCGACATCAATGGCCATAACCAGCTCTGCATTCTTCAGGTTGAACAAAGAAGCGAAGTAAATGGCTCTGGTAGTGAAATATCTCCTGTCATCAAAACAACAGAAATTAGTTCTGATTCGATTCAAATTGTATGTTTAATTCCAGTTTAACGAATGTTTCTTTCCACAAATTGATAAAAAATTGTCGGGCGAATGGATGGGCAGAGGGCAGACGAATGGACAGACAGACACTCGGATTTCCACTCGTCTAATCATCCTCAACATTTATATATTTATATAACCAAATATCTAAATCGATTATATTTAGGTTATACAAACAACCTTTAGATGAACAAAACTATGTGCAACGCGTTGCAAAAATATATGAATCCAACAGATTTGAAACATACTATATAAGCAGGAAATTGTCTGCCTTAAGTTCTGGGAAAGGACAAGCGTTTCTCAAACAATCCCAACAGGATTTGATAAATATATTAAGCAATTTGTATGTCTAATTTCAAAAACACAGAACGTAGGTTATGAATTATGAATTATTTTTAATACCGCCTATGCAAAGAAACTGGTGTAAAACTTTTTCGGAACATTTGTGATGCACTGGAACTGACGTTTTAGAAAATATTAATATAACAAGTAAGGAAGGGCTAAGTTCGGGTGTCACCGAACATTTTATACTCTCGCATGATTAAGTGATAATCGAGATTTCATTATCCGTCATTTACATATTTTTCAAATACCGTATTTGTGTAAAGTTTTATTCCTCTATCATCATTGGTTCCTAATGTATGTATTATACAGAGAAGGCATCAGAAGGAATTCAAAATAGCGTTATATTGGAAGAAGGCGTGGTTGTTAACCGATTTCACCCATATTTCGTACATGTCATCAGGGTGTTAAGAAAATATTATATACAGAATTTCATTGAAATCGGTCTAGTAGTTCCGCGAGATATGGTTTTGGTCCATAGAGGTGGGCGACGCCACGCCCATTTTCAATTTTAAAAAAAGCCTGGGTACAGCTTCCTTCTGCAATTTCTTTCTTCCGTAAAATTTATTGCTTCTGACGTTTTTCGTTAGTCGGTTAACGCACTTTTAGTGATTTTCAACATAACCTTTGTATGGGAGGTGGGCGTGGTTATTATCCGATTTCTTCCATTTTTGAACAGTATATGGAAATACCTGAATGAAACGACTCTATAGAGTTTGGTTGATATAGCTATAGTAGTTTCCGAGATATGTACATAAAACTTAGTAGGGGCGGAGCCACGCCCACTTTTCCCAAAAAATTACGTCCAAATATGCCCCTCCCTAATGCAATCCTTTTGTGCCAAATTTCACTATAATATCTTTATTTATGGCTTAGTTATGACACTTTATAGGTTTTCGGTTTTTGCCATTTTGTGGGCGTGGCAGGAGGCCGATTTTGCCCATCTTCGAACTTAACCTTCTTATAGAGCCAAGAAATACGTGTACCAAGTTTCATCATGATATCTTAATTTTTACTCAAGTTACAGCTTGCACGGACGGACGGACGGACAGACATCCGGATCTCAACTCTACTCGTCACCCTTATCACTTTGGTATATATAACCCTATATCTGACTCTTTTAGTTTTAGGACTTACAAACAACCGTTATGTGAACAAAACTATAATACTCTCCTTTGCAACTTTGTTGCGAGAGTGTAAAAATGAACATCAATTAGTGGATACAGATGTCATTAATCAAGTTTTTTTGAATTTAAAGTTGAAGAGGGCTTTGAAAACAGCCAATCAGTTAAAGTCAGAAAGCTCTTCTTTCAACCACAACTTTGTGTTCTAATAATATTGGGTAGTCGAAAAAGTCGTTTCGTATTTTGTCAATAGATGTCGTTGCAGTCGTATATATCCAGTGCTACCAATCACATTGCGTCGTACCATATAGTGTTAGAAAGGTGAGAATTTAAGCTTAATTTAATAAGACAAAATTAAATTTCGGGAAGTTTAAAAAAAAGTTTCAGCTGTATATTGAAATTTTTGTATAAAAAAGGGAAGAATGCCACGCTAGCCACCAGTGGAATTTGTGAAGTTTACGGAGACGATCAGTTCGTGTAGCACAACAATGCTTCGCTTGCTTCAGTTCTGGAACTCTCGATGTGAAAGGTGCACCTCGCTCTGATCCACCTATCGTTGAAAAAGTCAATGAAGTTATGGAAAAGATTGACCAGGACCGTCACATAAGCAGTCATGATATCGCAAAGGAACTTAACATTCATTTTGAAATGGGTTTGAAGGCTGGCTACAAAAATAAGCTCGATGTTTGGGTACCACATGAATTGTTTGTGAAAAATTTAATGAACCGAATTAACATCTGCGATTTTTTGCTGAAACGAAATGAAACCGAACCATTTCTGAAACGAATGGTAACGGGAGACAAAAATTGGATCAAATACGGCAATAATGTGCGAAAAAGATCGTTGTCTAAGCGTGGTGAAGCTCGACAAATGGTCGCAAATCCAGGATTGCCGCCTCAATAGAAAAAGCTTCGTCTTTCATCAAAACAAGGCTAGACCACACACATCTTTGATGACTCTGCAAAAGCTAGGACATCTTGGCTGGGAAATTTTGATCCATCCACCATATAGCCCTATCCTTGCACCATCGGACTACCATTTGTTATGGTCAATGCAGAACTCCCTTAATGGACTCCCTTCAAGAGCAGCCTGTAAAAATCAATTGTCGCAGTTTTTCGCCGAGAAACCAGAAAAGTTTTACTCTGAAGTTGAAGAGTGATTAAAATTACGAAAAGACTTTTTCGACTACCCTATATTACATTAGGTACTTGTCAACAGCTTAGATGCAAGAAGTAAAGATTTTTTAACTTAGCCATAAATAAAAATGGAAAAATGGTGGAAAGTAGAATTAATGAGCATCTGTATGCAGTCAGCAAAGGAAATGGGCAACTAAAAGCTTAATGTTGACAGCATTCAAAAAGCAAAGAGAAGTAGCGATAAAAATTTGCAAATGTAATTGTCAATGGCTCTTTGGCTGCATGTGCTTGCATTAAAGAAATTTTTGCAAGTGTTGTAGTTGTTTTTATGCTTTTATTTTTTCAATGTGTTTGCGGTGCGGTGCAGCGCATTGATTTTATTTCGATTATAGGCAACGAAGTGGAAAGCAAAACACAACAACAATATATTAGTGGCGAAATACCACTTAAGTAGACAGAAACTGAAATTAAATTTGCAGATATCCAGAAGAAAATTGCTACACAGCAAAAACAAAACCAAATTACTGACATCGAGTGCACTCTAGCACACATACTTTCACATACTGTATATTTGTATATTTGACTTAGGTGCATTATATATACCGGGTTTTCCAATTGGGATGATACGATTTCTAAGTCTGAGGAAAGTCTACAAGTTTATAATGAACAACCATTACATTCACTTACGTTGACAGTTTGTTGTGTTTTTTTGTCTGGTGGAATCATCGATCCGTATTGCTTTCGAAATGAAGCTGGTGACGTTACTGTCAATGAAGAACGGTATAAGTAGATGTTGATGTTGACAACATCTGGTTTCAACAAGACGGGGCTACGTACCACACAGCACGTGCAACAACCGAATTATTGCTACAAGAGTTTGAAGATTTGATTATGTCAAGAAATTGTGACATTGAATGATCTGCAAGAAGTTGTGATTTAACACCATTGGACTACTTCTTGTTAGGTTATTTGAAGTCATTGGTCTTTAGCAATAAACCAGACTCTCATCAAGCTTTAGAACTCAATATTGAACGTGCTGTTCATGTCATGTGACTTGATTTAGTGGAAAAAGTACTCGAAAATTGGTTTAATCGAATTCGGTCCCGTAAAGCAATTTGAATACTGTTCTATCCAGCATTGAAGTGTATCGATTGCACTTCATATGAAATAAAGTACATTTGAATTTCTTTAACACTAAGAGTATTTATCCTTTTGAAAAGAAATCTTATCACACTTATTGGAAAACCCTGTAATATAAGCACTTAATGCTCGCAATGTCTGTAGCATCACGTGTATGAATCTAAGGCGCTTCGCAGCAGTCTAAGGAAAGAAATAGCGCGCCTAACATACATTGTATGAGCGAATCCTCATATTTGGAAATTTTCAGTCCATCGTACTCCTAAAAACGTTGGCTACAGTGGAAAATTTCGAGTTATATAGTGTCGGTCAATGGAGAGTGTTGATATGATATGATTAACGTAATAGTTTTTATTTTGGATTAGTCACCACAAGTTAAGTCATTATATTTACTGAGGGATCGTCGTACAGACCGCTCTTTTTAACCCTATAATAGCAGCAGCTCTTAATCCAAAATTATTCCGCACTTCCTTACAGCAATTACGGTCGTACGTCAGCAATAATGTCCAGAATATGCTCTCTCAATCGCACGACGCGAGATAATGCGCTGACTTGAAGATTCCTTCAATAAATAATTGCTTCGTTGGTAAAACCAAAAGTCGTCCACATCAACCTTCTACAATTCTGGCCCGAAAAAGTCAATAATCATGGTTCAAAAGCTTTCAATATTGACTGTAACATTATGGTAGATTTAAGTTTTGAAAAAATATAGACTAATGATTATCTCTGTGTCAACAATGGGTTCTGGATTATCATAACTCCAAATGTGACTTCAACGGTGAAAAAAAATTCCTTGTGAATATTGAAATCGGTGGGTTTTTGGTACACGTTCAAATATTTTGCACAATATCGTGTTCGGTACGCACTGTACGCCGTCTCGAATTATTCAATAAAGTAAACGTGGGGTGAAACCGATCCATGGTTCATCGAATTACCGACTCTGCTCGACGTTTATATTGACCGAACATGGGTACAGCAGGCGGTGCGTTGCGCGAACCAAACTACTATTTTGGCCTTTCGTGATTTGGAAAGATTTTAATGACTTCACCCCTCATTTCGGTTGTGTGAAAAGTAAGTTCTTACTTTTAATAAACGTTACATTTAAAAAGAAAGTTTTGAATGATTTTTAGGGAACAGTCATTGATATATAAAAGTTTGCTATAATGTAACTGGCAGCATAGAAATGTTTCTTAAAAAATGGATCAAGAATCCAAAATATTAGGCCACTGTCTCAGCACACTATTACAAGTCACTTTGAGGGAAAATAAGGTAGCAATAAAATCTGGCAGTCATCCAAAAAAAGTAAATAATAAGAAAAGAAAAATATACAGCCAACTTAACGCCAGCGAGCGTGCAACATAGCAGCATTGCAGCAAGTTTGTTGAGCTGCTCACGCTGCTGCGGATGTTGCTGACGAAAATGTGCCACATCGTAGCAGATGATGCAATCTTCGACGGCAATCTTTCAAAGCCAGCAGCGCCAGTGCAACTTATTTTATTTGCCGACTTTTTAACTCTTGTGCCTTTTTTCAATTTTTATCTCTGCACTTTTGGTTGCACTCCAGCGCACTCTGAGGCGCAGCTTAATGGGAATTTTCTTGGGAGCAATTACGTTTCGTAAATATTTTTTTGTTGTGACTCCGTTGCTTATTTGCGGTCGGATGAAGTGAAGCGCGTAATTAAAAATTAATTTCATTGATTTGACGGATTTGTATTTTATTTCATTATTGCAATACAACAAAGTATTTGCTGCGCTGACATGCCGTGTACTTGGAAATCAATTTGCCACAATTAAGGTGAAGTCCTCTAATACCATTGATATCTGGCTTGCTGGAGCGCTGCTTCATCCATACGGATTATTGCCTTCAATACATTCGAGTTGATTTTTCATGTTTTTTCGTTATATTCAAGCAATAATGCCGCGAATTTGCATTTATCGTAATGCAATTCAGTTTTAATGCAATTTGCGATCCCGCTAGTATATTTACTAATCAGCAACGACCTTCGCTAACCATTGCACTTACACACACACTCAAATGCACTTTAATTGCATTCAATTATTAGTGTCAATTATTTGCTAGCTTTGTCCTGTCCTCGCCGTAATGAATGCAACCTTGAGCCGTTGCATTGTTTCGCTGTTATTGTTGTTGTTTAGTCATTTGCATTTTTAGCAATTGTTGCTCGTTAATTTTTGCTAATTTAATTAAAATTCAACTATTTCGTTATTCGGTAATTTTAGTGTTTTCGCCACATTTGACTCCATTGTCCGTTGACATTTGCAGCACGTGCGAATAAATACAATATTATAAATTGTATTTTAATTGCCTGTCTAATTTAATATACATGTTGAGCTCTGGCAGGCAAATTACAATAAAGTGGGCTAATTTAGTAAGGACGTGTAAAAGCAGTTGGCAAAAAGTGGTATTACAAAAATGCAAATTCTACTGCGGGCAAAAAATAGTAAGACTTTTTAATTTAAATTTCGCGCGGAAGCTCATTCGTCAAAATATTTTTTTTTCTAGATCTGTGCCAAATGTTACATCAAAGGAATCATTAGTGTTTCGTATACACTTGCCTTTCTGAGGTATATTAAGTGAATTCAGCGATTTTCGCGATAAGTAAAATTATTCAGTTCCATTAAATTTTGTGTGCGGAATCAAATTTCTGGTGCCGAAACATTCAGAATGTTGGAAAAGGCCTTCGGCGATAATTGCTTGTCGCGAGCAATTCTTTTGGATTGATGCAAATTATTTAAAGAGGGTTGAGAATGCATTGACGCCGAAACACGTCCAGGACAGCCGTTATTGACTTCTGTAAAATAATCGGAGTTACTGCTTGGGCGTTGACAGTTAACAGTCAGAGATCTTACTGACAACTTCGGATCAGAGAAAAAGTTGTGTTGACAGGTTTCATTGATTATCGATGTGTGGTGCACTTTGAACTCCTTTCGACCACCCAAGCTGTCAACAACGCCATTTGAATGTTACGCGTCGTTTGCGCGAAGCTATTCGTAAAAAAAAAATGGGCCGACAACTCTTGTTTTTTGCACAACGATAATGCACCTTCGCTTACTGCATTGATGCTTCGTGAGTGTTTCGCCAAATTTTCAACCAGTATCGTGTCGTAACCACCTGCCTGAATTGGCTCCGTGTGACTTCCGGATATCCAGTAAATTGAAACGATCGATCCGAGGAATTCGTTTGAGTCAACTGAAGACATTAAATATGAATCGCTACGCGCTTTGAAGGCTATTCCGGAAATTGTCTTCAACAACTGTTATAAGGATTGGAAAAAAAGTTGGCACAATTGTATTGAGGCCAAGGGGGATTACTTTGAGGGGGACGACATAGATTTGGAAAAATAAATTAATAATTTAGAAATTATGAGCAAAATTTTACTATTTTTTGCTCAGCGCAGTATATAGATTTTGGGTCCGATTTCCAAAACGATGTTGAATATTTGAAACCGCTATAAAAATATTACTCGCAAGTGCTGCTTAGGTTGTTAGTTAAGAGAACAAATGACATTAGTGGACGAAGGAAGCCACAGCAATTGTATGAAGTTAGGAGAAGTTAGTTAGCAGGAGTTTCAATCTGTTCTCACACTGTTACAAAGGCTACTATAAAACGTTTTTTATACTGATTACCTATTTTACTTACTTCACGGGACGCCATAACACACAAAGGGACATTTTTCTTTTTATTATACATGTCTTTCAGTTTCGTATAGAATAAGTCTTTTGGAAATACCGTGGCATTTTCTATTGGGAAGTATGCTGAAATTAACAAGAGATTGTTGCTTTTGAGGCGCAATTCAGATAGCCCTTCAGTTACCGCCTAGAAGCCTAGTACCTTGTTTCTAATTTTTGTTTGAAACCAGTTACATTTATACCCGTTTTGTTTTCTGTACCACTAAGAGAAAAGTTGTATTCCGCTTTACTAATTTCCCCATAGTCCCTTAAACATATTTCTTGAAAGACCCCAACGTCCATCTCACATCTAGCATGTTCATGCTCGGTTTCGTTCCTTTTACCAACTTTTAGCATATTCCTTAATTCAAAGATCCGAGTTTCATCTCTTTGTTTGTTTTCAAGTTTTCTGGTCACCAAAGTTGTTTAATTAATTACAACTCAGTTGGTAGTCAGTCCTACCGCGTCACTACAGCCATGTGATAACTTTTTATACCACAAGTTGTCAAGCTGCCCTTTGTTCTACGAGATCGGCTGTTAAGGCAGTATTATAAACATATTTTAAATTAAATTCAAAGAAATCTAGTATTAGTTAAAAGTAATTAGAACTTAAGACAAATTGCATCGAACTATTCATATAGAATAAAAAAAAACAGAAAAAACGTTACCTTCGATTCACACATATAAACGAAATCGTTGCGAATGAAGCAAAAGGCTCACAGTGTTTCAAAATCACAAGCCTACGAGTGGTACAAATCTTTTAAAGGCGGTTGATAGATCGTTGAAGACATGACGTCTTTCGGCCTCTTCAACTCATGAAAATATTAAAAAAGTGAAGGATTTGGTACTTGAAAATCGTCAGGCAAGTTCTCTCTAGAGAGTCGATTTGAACGATTTTGGTGGAAATTTTGGGTATGAAACGCGTTCTTGCTCGGCTTGTCTCGGATAAAGCTTAATTTTTCTCTAAACAAGACCTTAAACAAGTCTCTTTGAACATGCTTGATCGTGCGAATTCCGATCCCATATTCATGGAGAGCTTTATAATTGCTGATGAGACATGGGTTTATGAGTTTGACACGCGGACAAATCAACCATCATCGGAATGGAACCCGTTTTCAATCGATCGAAGAGATAAAACAAAATTCGCAGAAAGAGTTGAAGCCAATCCCAAAACGTGCATATGAAAAGTGTGTCGAGGACTGAAAAAATTTTTGGTACTAAGTGTATATCAAATGGTGGGGCCTACATTGAATGCAAGACAAAAAATATTAATCAATAATTAAATATTTTGCGTTTTATTTACAATATCCGGGTAATTTTATATCACAACGTAAGTATTTATAGAGCCTTCGATGTTTCGTTCTTGGTGTTACAAACTTTTCGGCAAATTGGATATACCCCGTTCAGGGTATAATAAGAAAAATTAGATTTGTTGGCATATATACATCACAATTATTTAATTAATAACTCTCAAAAATAATTTGTATTCCATTACAGAAAACACTATTGGAGTTTCAAATTATAGGCATTGCTAGATTGCTCCCATAATTGGGAGGTGAGTAATTTTTCTTGCTTATATATTAGAGCATCTACTGATCTGCAATATTTGTTATTTTCTGCACTCTCTACTTCATAAACAACCGCGGTATGGAGGGTCAAATTAATACACAAAAAAAATTCTCTAATACAATCTCTCCCTTTGAGACAAAAAATATTGTAACCGATATATATATTTTCTCTTTCACATTCGTCGCATTAACAGCCACAAAAACTGTGGATTATTTAATATGTATATTAAAGAACCTGGAATAATAATTCAACGAAGACAAATACATATATAACAGTTGGTAAATATTAAATATAAATCAATTGAACACAATTTTTTTTTTTTTTGCTTAACCGTTTTTACATTACCAATATGCGGCGTTTCGCAGATAAAGTTTTATCAGGTGTACATAAGCGCAGTAAAAACAAGCAACTTGTGAAGGTGTGAGCTACCGAGCCGTAGGAGACATGTAGCCAATAAAAAATTAACGCAATGAATTTTATTGTGTCGCACAATAACAACAACGTTTGCTGCGCTTTAACATCAATATCAACATCAAATAATAGCAGCCTCAGCGGGGCGAAAAGAAGGCTCGTTGCAGTACGTACACTCATTACTTTTGCTGGGAGGTGTTGCCAGATGGAAATATATTATAATTTACTGCAGCAAGTATGCAATAATTATAATATTAGTTTTGATGAAAACACTTTTCAAAAGTGTATAATACCTTTAATTATTTGGTCAATTTTATTTATTTTATTGATGTTTAGTTTTACTCTTAATCAGCCTCATTCTATTTCCATTAAACGAGGATCTTATTTAATTTTCATAAAACTGCACTTAGCTGGTATGAGCTCTTAAAATTAATAAATATATAAAAAAAACCCTTGGTATAATGAACGACAACACTGCAATTCACTGTAGTCTTTTTTTTCAGAATTCTTATTTCTAACGAAAAAATCTTATAAAAAAGACGTTCACTGAACATTATATTAGAAGAAAGTGTTTTAAGGAGTACTGGGGCCCTCAGAAATCATTTGAAACGTCTGCTGATTTTACTTTATGAACTGGAACAGTTAGTTGAAACAATCGTTAATTAGTAAACATTGGAAACAGCTGATTATTTCATCAGAATACATCACGTAAAATCCACCAGCAGTCTAAGTACTACTAAAGATTTAATAAAATTTACGACGAATTTGCCTAAGCATTTGTTGCAAATAAAGCTCACTGTTAAATTATAGGGTGTTTAGGAACTATGTAAGTAAAGCGCTGACTTCATACCGAATGTTCGAATTTTTGTACCCTGAACGGCGTATTTAAGTTCGCCACGATATTTGTAACACTAAGAAACGTTGGATACCATATAAAATACAAACACAAAATTGTGAATACCCCACTACATTTTCTATTACCTGTTTGCATATTTTTCCCAAGTGTTTAACAATTAAAAAAGATCACATACTCTTATTACATAATGTAAGCTTGCAAAGAATAAAGATAGGATATTTACCCTTAACTTTTGCACACGACAAAAGTAGATATACTTGAGAAAGATAACGTTTCATTATTTTAATCTCAGTAAGATGTTTTAGTCAATGCTTATAAGATTTTATTTAGTGAAATGCCAAAATCGACAAAAATAAAAATTGACTTGCGAAAATGACTTCCTCCAGTTAATTTTAATTATTTAAGGTATGGCAAAATAGAAAATAATGTTTCAGAGCAAACATTTCAGCGAAGATTCCGAGAATATGAATATAACAGCCACTTCAAGACCAAAAAGCCTTTCATTACCAAAAAAAAATTGAAGGCGCGATTTGAAGTTGCAAAGAGGTACTATCAAAGTTTTTGTAAACAAGTAATTGGGAGTACAATCGCTTCTTCAGAACTTGGAGCATATCTCGACATTGACTGTACTTAACGCCAAAGGTAGCAACACTAAATATTGAAGCTCCACTTAGAATATAACCCTGTAGTATATAGGAGTAAACATACTTTTTTCGTTGCTACATATTCCTCTTTTCTAGATGATCGCGAATTTTAAAATTACGAGTGATCTCGAATTTTGAAATTACAAGTGTAGAAATGTGGAATATTTTAATTATTACCGAAAGCATCGTTAGTGTCTGCGAACAAATTGGTCAAATTTGACAACTTTAGCATATAGCTGTCGGACAAACTGACTGATCAATATCAGAATAAAGAGGTTTTCACGCCATTTAAACAGAAGGGTATTAAGCTAACGTTATAGTTCTTTCTAGTTTTCGTTGTCAGAGGGTCGAAAAGACGGCGTGGCATACCATAAGATGCATAAGATAAAAGGAGTAGGAAGTTATACAACTTCTTATACGTCGGTTCTAACTTTTTCATTTAAAAATCGCAACGGCAATCATTATTTACAATCCTTTATATATTTGACTATCCAACGGTGCTAAGTATATTTGAGTTGAATTTCCAACTCAAGACCGCCTTCGAATACTTCTCTTCGTGACGACACCGCTCATACCAAGTTAAAAATTCCTATGAATAATTGCATAAAATAATCCAAACCTTACATGTGGCAACATTGCTCTGATTATATGCAACACCGGCTATAAATAGCAAACAACAGTAAAAGCGGCGTGTAGTAAAGCCGATGGACGGACAGGAAAGCAAATGCCACATGCAACGCATTAATTTGTGTTGCGTTGCAGCGCTATCAGCAACAATAACAATAACAGCAACTACAACAATCAACACTGACAACATTGCAAATGAGCAGAGGCAACACGGAAGTTGCAGCTGCAAGCTGCGAGCGCGGGGCGGACCGAGCACAGCAGCGCCGAAAGTCAAAACGCCAACGCAACGAACCGCAGTACATTGCGGTTAATATATGTACCTAAATATAAGTATATGCATATATATGTATGTAGATTTCTTACTGTGTTTACATGTGTGCGTGAGCTTTGCCCGGCTTTACCGGGGCGGTGTTCTGCGTGTGGCATTGGCAATTTATGGAAATTGCTTTCAATTTGTTTAGTGTCAGTGGGCGCTGCTTAAATTTTACGCTCATTTCACAAGCATACGGATATCGGCGGGAGCACACAAATACCTACACGCTATATATAATATATACATAGGTAGTGCAGCGATTTGTTTTACACGTGTGTGTGTGTTATTTCGCAAAGTGCAACTCAAATATATATAACCGATATAAATATCTTCAGCTGACGGCTGCGCAGGATAAACAATTTCGATTCCTGACTTTTATTAAATATGGGTAATCCCGCCCTCATTTATAGTGTCGCAAAAATGATTAATGAAAATTGCGTTATTTAGAAATGAAATATATTACCAATAACGATAAAACCCACTAAACACACCTTTGAGACATGTAGCTCTAGATTAACTGAACTGGCAAAGACGTTTTAAACACGATATTAGTTGGCATTTACACTTTCGGCTTGCAAGGAGAGGTTTCTATTTATTCCGATCAATATACTCAAGATGTTAGTATTTCGTAGAACTTTAATCTGGAGGTTTCAATATATCAGAGAAGGGATCTAAATCGCTGATATTCCGGATGGTTGTCACCCACTTGTGTTTTTTCACTCGGGGCGAAATATCTCCTGTCATCAAACAAACAGTCGTCGCACTCGCGACTAGGCTCCCACGTCTCGGTTGACAGTCATAACATCTAGGCAGTACATAATTTCCTGTACCTGGGAACCAGCATTAACAGCAACAACAATGTCAGCCTCGAAATCCAACGCAGAATAGCATTTGCCAACAGGTGCTACTTCGGACTGAGTAGGCAATTGAAAAGTAAAGTCCTCTCTCGACAAACAAAAGCCAAAAGTCGCTCATAATTCCCGTCCTGCTATATGGTGCAGAGGCTTGAACGATGTCAACAACTGATGAGTCGACGTTGCGAGTTTTAGAGAGAAAAGTGCTGCGAAAGATTTATGGTCCTTTGCGCGTTGGCCACGGCGAATATCGCATTCGATGGAACGATGAGCTGTACGAGATATACGACGACATTGACATAGTTCGGCGAATTAAAAGACAGCGGCTACGCTGGCTAGGTCATGTTGTCCGGATGGACGAAAACACTCCAGCTCTGAAAGTATTCGACGCAGTACCCACTGGGGGAAGCAGAGGAAGAGGAAGACCCTGTCGAGAAGGACCTGGCTTTGCTTGGAATCTCCAATTGGCGCCACGTTGCGAAAAGAAGAAACAACTGGCTCACTGTTGTTAACTCGGCTATAAGCGCGTAAGCGGTGTCCACGCCAGTAAAGAGGCAGAAGAAGAAGTCCCCCGCTTGCTTCCTTCTATAACGAAAAGTTAAATTTTTTCGACCATACGCTATTTCCATTAGCATGGATATTTTGAAATAATTAATGGAAATATTTAACTTTATTAGAAAATCTACACATATTTCAATTATATCACAGATCCGTTAATTAAAAAAATTAAACCAAAATCCACTTTGTGAATTAAGAGAGAAAAATATTCTGAATTTGTTTCGCTCTTTAATTTTTGACAGTTTTTCGCTCTTTTATTAACAGGTATATCGATATACATCTATAAATGTACATCTAACCATAGATATTAGTATTGCTTCTGGGAGAGAAGTTTACCAAAATAACTACACGCTTTTCAAAACAGTCGAACAATTGAATGATTAGACAAAAGTAGCACTTTCAGAGGCGGAAGTTTTTTGTATTTTGAACGAAAGAGGTATCCAATTTCGGAGGTTTTTAAGTTGCATTCCTGAGCATATAGGCATTTAGGGTAAAGAACTTGCTGGTCCCCTAGGGATAGAACCAAGCAAATAGGACCGCAGCCGTACTTTGCTGTGGCCTTCCGCCAAATTACGAGAAAAGTTATTGAAAAAAGAAACGGCTTGTAGAAATCGCTACAGTCAGCAAATGCCTCGACTTTGATAGGCGAAGTTGTTTCGGGTAGAGCTTAAGTTGTGCAGTATCTTTAAAATTTTCAAAAAGTAGATTTTTTCTTCGCTTAACAATACTATATAGTCATAAGAATAGGTTTTACGTTGATTTGCAGCGAGACCACCGGCCCAGCTATAGTTAAATGAAACTTTAAACGCGTTTTTCTCAAAACTACGTTTTACCAAATGGAAAGACAAATAACTTTGATATTGTATATAAGATCGACTTAATATTTTAAGTTTATGTTTAGGATTGGATTTTTCATAGAAGCACGTAAGAAAATTTCGTTTGATTCAAAACCTTTTTTATGCTTCAATTTAACCATTTACAGATTTAATTTTTTCTGTTCAAATTTCTATAAATTTTGAGGAAATCAACATTTAATAAGTTCCGTATATACTTTAATTTATTCCAATTTGGAATGCTAAATGCCTTCGCAGCGAGCGCAGCGCGCTTAAAAAAAACGATCAAAGAGATCATAAATTATTATATCTCAAAAAATAATTGAGAAATGTGCACATGATACTATGTTATCAGGATGCTGTGACAGACTCAAATTGGTTAGGACCATACGATCGTCGTCGACTTCAGATATATGTCAGTGTACGTCTAGGAAAATGTTAGATAAAAACAGTAAGCAATTCACAAAATTACTTGTAACGGCACTTGATCGAGATATATGTATATCGTCATATCAGATGAGAAGCCAAGTTGTTTCAAAGAAATCGTGCAATTGAGGTATACTTTGAAGTAAATGATAAATTGTTCGGGTAAAAAAGTCTCGAAGAGTTAAAATAAATATAACTAAAAACGGTGTGTATCCCTCGATGACACGTGTCAATACGTCACGTCAAACGCAGGTAAATTAGGTTCGTAGATGAAATAAGATATCGTTGAAAACCAAGTAATCTAAAAAAAATCTCTGAAAAAGTGTAATATTTTTTGTTTTCGGAGCAATCACTGTATTATCGAAAATTGTTAATGATAAAAAAATTTCAGTTTGGTTGTAATCCTCAGCAGAAGAACCTTTACTTTTTGCGTTTGGAAAAATGTGGTGTTGAAACTGCCACGTTCGAGTTTCTTCCTTCCTATTTTAACATGCTGTAGCTAAGCCTATATGAACTGAGCTGCAAACGCATCCAAAAGCAGTATCTTCAATGCAAGCAATATATAATCACTGAGGTCATTTCTGCCACGAATAGCACCTACTAAAAATTAGATCTAAACCAGATTGAGGTATAAACTCTCAAGTTTATTATTACTCATAACCTTGTTATTAGTTTGAAATAAAAGGCACTCAGTAACTTGCAGTTTTATATAAATTTTACTCTATAAATTTATACAAAGTTGCTACTAAATGTAAATTTTTTAAGTTGCAGACCAACTCCATACTATATATCGTAAAAACTACTGTTCGGTAACGTAAACAAAAACAGTTTTCCCGAAGGCTGTCCACCGTAGCATACCACATACTGTGGAAACTAACTAAATAGGTGAAATTAGATGCGGTCGCAGTGGTTTAGCGTTCACAGCAAAAAATGCCTCAACCTACACAAGCCCAGCAACTAGGATATGATAGAAGAGCTGCGGTGGTCACAAAAATCCTAGCAGAAAAACGGCTAATGCGAACGAGAAACTCAATTACGGCCTTTCATAGTGGAGCACGAACCACACATGGTCATTTTGTTTGCTTGGATCGAGGAATGAGCGTGTACGGGAATGTGTGGGTTCATAAATTTTGATCGAGTAATTTTAGTTGCGCCTTTGTTGCAGCTACGTCTAATCAGTATCGGCATGAGCCGCCACCGGCAGTTGCATGTGCAATAACTTATCGCGTGCAAGCCAATTTTTTTTGCGCGAAATTACAACAATTTTATGCAAATATACGCAGCAGCGTACAGCGGAAAATTACAAGCGCCAAATTACAATTTATGAGTGTGTAAGTGTATGGTATGGACGCCGTTAATACATGGTATCTATGTGGGCATATTTGCGCTGCGACAACAAAATTCAATTTGCCGCAGGAAACGGAAACTCTAACCCCAACATGTCACTAAAATTTAACATGCGCTGCACATGTTGCAGTTGCACGCTACTCTTTGCCACCTTTTATGAGTTTTGATCATATGTTATCTTGATTTTATATTTTTAAATCGCTTTTTCGTTTTCGACACTCAAATATTTGCTGAATTTAATACTTTCCTCGCCGCTGGTTAATGTAGAAACATTATGATGAATGTTGAATATGATTCTTTACAAAACGTGAATTTTCGTAAAAAAGCTGACCGATTTGTAAATGATGTTCAGACGTAAGTCTTTGTTTGATGAAATTCCTGAACACAAATAACATAACAACTAGACATGAAGTGCCACTATTTGGATCACCCGCTGCATACTGTGAACGTTTTGACATACGACCACTTACAGTAACTTAAAATATGCATCTGGGCCAAAAAAAAATTAAACCCCCAAACATTACTGAGCGAAAATTTCTTACAACTTTCGACAGATGTACATATACCAACTTGGCAACAATGCATCGATGAATTTAATTTTACTTTTGGCGATGAATCTCCCTCAAAGGAAGAAAGTTTTTATCGATGGTATGGTGAGTTCAATCGTGGTCGTGGATCACTCCAAGACGAGTTTCGGGAAAGTCGGCTAAAATCAGTTGTTGCTTTGGGATCTATTTATTCTGTGCACAAACTAATTTTACCAGATCGTCAAGCGATCTATGGTGAGATAGAAGCAACAATAGGCATTAGTAGGACCATTTAATATTGGATGAACATAAGGCTGTAAAAAATTATTTCGCTTTGAATTCCACATACGTTGTCGATCTCTCAAAAAAAGCTCGTGTCTATGACTCTTGAGAAATGTTCAAAAACTAGGATAGCTCTGTTTTGAAAGACATGTATGGGTATTTCAAGATCGAATCCAATAATAGTTGTTCGCGCACGAATCACTACCAAGCAAATGGTTGCCTGTTTCTTCGAACAGCCTGCAATATCTCAACCACACCACCAGAAAAACGTAAAACAATAAATTCTGAGCGATACACAACCATCTGTTTGCCAGTTGCCTTTCAAAAAATCAAGAAAACCAACCACCAAAAACGGATCACTCTTCCCCACGCCAATACAAATTCTTATACATCAACTAAATGAATTGGATTTTTGAATACTTAAAACATCAATTTCATGAGCCATCCACCGGTGACCGATTGACTACGTTTTATTTCCACGGGTAAAAGATGAACTACATAATATGTCAACGTTGCTTGACACCTAAAGAGGCAGTTGATTTGTTCAAAACGCATGTTTTGGAGATTTCTCAATCAGAGTGATACAAGGTGCTTTTCAAAATAAACAGGACTTAAAAAAAACCCAGAACAAATGGTTTTTTCGGCAAAATAAATTTATTTTATTCAAAATAGTCTCCTTCTGTTTCAATACAGCTTTTTGCACGGTTCAAAAGCATGTCGAACGAGTGTTTTAGCTCGTTGGCCGGTATGGCCGCCAGTATGCCGGTGCAAGGCTTTTGAATGGCCTCTACGTCTGCATAATGCTTTCCTTTCATGGGTAAATGCATTTTTCCGAAAAGAAAGGAGTCGCATGGTGCCATATCAGTTGAGTACGGGGAGCGGTTAATGGTTAAAATGTGATTTTTGGTCAAATAATAGGTCACCATGATGTGCTTCGAATGTTGGATTCTGAGCAATTTTTGGTCGTCAGTCAATTTGTGCGGAACAAACCGTGCACAGAACTTTCGTAAGCCCAAACGTTCGCTCACAATGCGATAAATCGATATTTTTGTGAGTTCAATTCCATTTCCATGAATTTCAATGAAGATTTCGGCTGATTTTTGACGAATTCACTCACAGTTTCGATGGAATTTCCGGTGATCACGGATTTTGATTGGCCCACATGTTGATAGTCCTTTATGTCCTCACGACCACTTTGAAAACCACTCGTGCACTCTGCTACGGGATAGGCAATAATCGCCGTAAACTTGTTTCATCAATTGAAACATTTCGGTAAAAGTGTTACCAATTTTTGAACAAAATTTAATGTTGGCTCTTTGTTCGAAGCTCACTTTCGCACCGATAACACAAACGTACTGACACTTAAAACGCAATAACTTCACTTTCAATAGATTAAATAATATGAAATTCTCACTAGACAATCAGATCAGCAGATTCTAACGCACCAGTCGACGTATAGGTGGCGCCACCAGGGGGCGCTAGATGCAAAAAGTCCTGTTTACTTTGTTAAACTGCTTCGGGAATTGGTTCAAATGCATGCGGAAGTATATAGATTTTAATGAAGAATATTTTGAAAAGCAGTAAAGCGATTTTTGGTTGTGATTTTTTTTTTAATACGGAAATAGAAAATGGAACCTTCGTATACTATGTATAATACTTTTTATTAGCAAGGAATGAAGTTGCGATTCCCCATCCTTTGTTTGATATTTTTCTCATATACCCCATTTCAATTAATTCAGCGCCAGTGATTAAGTTTGTATCACATATAGTATATCTCAGTTGAATTAATGAATGTTGCTTGGTTTGAAAGACCAAATGATGACGGACTACGGAATATTATCATACCTCTCGTGGAAGACTTAAACTATAGACGTGTCACCTAGTGAGAACTATTTCGTTCTGGTCTTATTTCACTATTTTCATCGCTTATATAATATTTTAGATCCTATCATATCTACTTTAATGCAGTGGCGGGGGGGAATTGAATTTATCCTTCGATTTAGGTTTCAAACTTATTATTGCGAGAGAAATACAGTACAAATTATGAAACAAAAATTATCAATTCCAATTTTTAGGTAAACAAAGTGGTTATAATCGAAAAGTCAACCATATGCATGCATTACATAGTGGCTCATTTTATTAAAAATTCCAACAGAAAAATCTTTTTACATTGCGTGTTTCATAACGCAAAACGATGACTGCCAAGTTTTGCGAATCTTTCGATGACTTCTTCGGCGGTGATTTCGATGTCATGTTGCGTATGAAGCAACGCTAATCCAACTAGTCTTTCTTGAAGCATGGTCGTCCTAAGCCATGTTTTGATGCGGCGAAGATAAGGGAAAGAACGTTCAGAGCTCGCGTTTGTTACGGGAAGTGTTCAGATTACTCGGAGATAGGTGTGGATTGTTCGGAATATGTCGACATCATATTTTCTTAATGTTTCCAGTGCAGAAGTTGGAACTTCGCTGCCTTCAATTTTTTTGTTGCTGCTGCCAGTGACATTGCCAGTAGCTTAATTCACCTTTGATTTTCAATTTTTGTACGCTTTTTTCATCATCCAGAAGATTAACGAATCTTTCTATCAAGCATCCGATTAGATCATCGATTTCGTTTTCTTTTAAAAGACTTGCTGTTTCTGGGAGCAACACACTCAATTGGTAACCATCCAAAACTTCTTGTGAAAAACGAGCTTCCAAATCTTCTTCGATGGTATCCAGCAGAGGTATGTAGACGGAGACCCTATAGTAATCTTCGTAAGTTTTCACGTCGTAATTTTCGAGTTTCGTTTGTCGACCACATGTTCTCGGTTTCGCTTCGTCAACATCGAGTTTTTCCGCCATTTTCTTGGCTTCTGAATAAATCAATCGGAATATTTCATCAACTTTTTCCCTCTGTTTTTCCAACGTGGCAAGCAACGTCCCAATCATTTTTGATGCCTTCGCCAAATCAATTACTTCCTTTTGAAGAACTACGCTGAGCGAATGGGTGAGCGATAGAATGTCGCTGAGACAGAAGAGCCCGACGATAAATTCGAACTTGCACAAAGCCGATATGAGAATTGTTGCTTTGCCTGCTGTTTCTCTGTTCTTCCACTCACTGATTTTTGACAGATCTTCGATGATCAACTGTAACTTCGCAACAAATTGAAGGACAGCATCGTGCCTCTCCACCCATATTGTTTCACACAACTGGACAATTTTTTCACCAAGTAACTTGAAGAATTTGCCGCCTTCTCGTATGGCACAGGCAACGTTTTCGATTAATCGTACTTTCACTGACTTTGGCTGTTGTTGAGTTTGTGCGAAAAACACGGAGTCGTGACAGCATATTCGGCCAAATATTTTTTTTTTTTACAAAATGTGAATAAAAATCGGGATGATTTCCAGGCGTTTCCGGACCAGCTGTTATCGTCGGGAATCGGCGGGTTCCGAGGACGAGGGCAAGTTAAAACACGGGTTCTATATGTAAAATTGGCTACTACTATTGTTGAATCAACAAACCTAACCTCAATTTTTATGTAAACATTCGTTTGAATGTCAGCGAAATTTCACCACGCACAAAAATGAACAGTAAAATCGAAACAGCATCGATACTTACCATTTTAGATATTCAAAATTGGGCACTTTATTTTCCAGAATAAGGTATAACTTCACAGAAATTGTCGAAAATGAAATGGGTAACTTGGGCAACTTATAGTTACTATATAGATGATTCCGCTCAGCTGGGCATAGCGTGATTCCATTGGACACTCAAAGTGAGGCGTTTTTGGCGAGATAAACGGATTTAAATGAAACGTCACCATGCGTCGAGTGTTTTTAAACTCAATAGTACCAATTGTACAGTATGAGACATATATGCCTGCAGAGATATCGAACCTATGGGGCGTTCGATGGGGCCCGATAATCTCCGCACAATAACCGCCTAAAAAAATTTATTTTTATACTCTTGCAACAATGTTGCTAAGGAGAGTATTATAGTTTTGTTCACATAACGGTTGTTTGTAAGTCCTAAAACTAAAAGAGTCAGATATGGGGTTATATATACCAAAGTGATCAGGGTGACGAGTAGAGTTGAAATCCGGATATCTGTCTGTCCGTCCGTCTGTCCGTCCGTCTGTCCGTCCGTCCGTGCAAGCTGTAACTTGAGTAAAAATTGAGATATCATGATGAAACTTGGTACACGTATTCCTTGGCTCCATAAGAAGGTTAAGTTCGAAGATGGGCAAAATCGGCCCACTGTCACGCCCACAAAATGGCGGAAACCGAAAACCTATAAAGTGTCATAACTAAGCCATAAATAAAGATATTAAAGTGAAATTTGACACAAAGGATCGCATTAGGGAGGGGCATATTTGGACGTAATTTTTTTGGAAAAGTGGGCATGGCCCCGCCCCCTACTAAGTTTTTTTTACGTGTCTCGGAAACTACTATAGCTATGTCAACCAAACTCTACAGAGTCGTTTTTTTCAGACATTTCCATATACAGTTCAAAAATGGAAGAAATCGGATAATAACCACGCCCACCTCCCATACAAAGGTTATGTTGAAAATCACTAAAAGTGCGTTAACCGACTAACAAAAAACGTCAGAAACACTAAATCTTACGGAAGAAATGGCAGAAGGAAGCTGCACCCAGGCTTTTTTTAAAAATTGAAAATGGGCGTGGCGTCGCCCACTTATGGACCAAAACCTATATCTCAGGAACTACTTGACCGATTTCAATGAAATTCGGTATATAATATTTTCTTAACACCCTGATGACATGTACGAAATATGGGTGAAATCGGTTCACGCCTTCTTCCAATATAACGCTATTTTGAATTCCATCTGATGCCTTCTCTGTATAATATATATATATACATTAGGAACCAATGATGATAGCGGAATAAAACTTTACAAAAATACGGTATTTGAAAAATATGTAAATGACGTATAATGAAATCTCGATTATCACTTTATCATGCGAGATTATAAAATGTTCGGTGACACCCGAACTTAGCCCTTCCTTACTTTTTTTCCATGTAATTTATATGGAAAACAGAAAATTTGAAAGAGGCACCTCTTAATATTAATATTAAGAGCTCATCTTTAGAGTGACTTTTTTTTTACAAATTTCGAAAGTTTTGAGCCTGAGAATTTCCCTAAATTAAAATATATATTTTTCAGCGTTAAATGTACGAATGGCCACCCAGGCTTTGATTGTAGCAAATGTAAAAGTATTCAATATTCGGTTACGTCGAGTAAGCTATAAATTAAGTACTGTGATATTGAATATGTGCCTAGATAATAAATATGTATATGTAAAGACGATTCAAAGTAGTTAGTTCCTTTACTTTAAATTAAAGCGTCCACCAAATAACAATTAAAAAAAACGTACCTTCATTCAAATTTACAAACGGGAGCAAAAGTTAATGGCCCCGAACAAAGCAGCACACACACACACAAACGCATTAAACACCAATCAACTTCAGACAAACCGCTAACCGCACACAGACATTCGTGGTCGCATAACAGTCGGAACACTTACTGGTAGACGTACTTCATATACATACATATGTATGTAAAGGCGAGCGAGTATATAGCCCGGGAGTAAAAGCTTGGTAGAGGCGAGCCGAAATAGATAAATGGGACTGCAAAGGTTGATGACAGCAGCAGCAGCCAGCGCAACTTCCTAATAACCCTTAAGTTTGCTAATGAACTCAGCAAACTAAAGCCACCACTGATGCCGTCATAAGTGACGGTCAACCGACATCAAAAACACATGCAACAACAAACATGAGTTGACACTGACATTTGTAGCATTGCCGAAAATGCGCCAGGGACCAAACCAGAAGTTCAAAAGTGGATACACTTATGAGGACGAGAATTAAAATAAGGTAAGCAGATGGGTAAATATGAACGATGGAACCCTTTTGCAAAACCGAGCAAAAACTGTGAAACCCAACAACCAGTTAGTAATATGTATGAACATAAGAGCTTGTAGGCCTTTAGTGATGTCATCAACAACGCACACTTCATTGAAGTTTAATTTACTGAATATTCGTCCACTGAAAAGATTCGTTGGGATAACGGCTTTAAAGCATTTATGTAAATCTTGAAATTTAAGGTGACTTTCACTTAAGTTCAAAAAAGTTAGTGCTTAGTCGTGCAAATATAGCATCACAGTAATAATACCTGGAATAAAATATTATACGATAGAAATGAAGAGAACCTTTAGCCAAGTCAGACATTTCTCTGCCAACAGTTGCGAATTCCATAAAAAAACCGCTTAATAAAAATAATGTCGAAAGTCGCATAGTGGACGAAATAGTTTAATTATAATTTACGCTGACTACATTAAAAAAAATATATATTCATTATTCGGAGTAATGTCGGAAGGACAATATCGGATGACAGTTTAATTATGAAGAGCAAAATCTCTCCAAAGCAAAAAGTTTGGAAAAACTGGAAGTTAATTTTACACACTTAACAATTTTAAAAGATAGTTTTAACAGAACAAAAAAAAAGTAACCCGAATTCTCATAATATCAGATCTGAATCAACATAATACATTATTTGCGCCATCGAAGATCGAACACAATAAATTGCTCACTTGTGGGGCATTAACTTAACTTGACCACGTTGAACATTGATGCTGAAAACTTCTAAATACCCTTTATGAGCTAACCGAAGGGTATCTCAATGTGATATCCAACTGGACGAATAGAGCGGCTCAGTCATCAACCCAAGTAAAACTGAAAATGGCACTCTCGTAGGCTCACGTCTTCAACCTGTAGATAAGGTCAGATACCCAGGCCTTATCCTTGAAAGAAAGCCAAAAGTCCGAACAAGGATCCGACAAAATTATCGCTTCTTCAACTTCATTCCTGATGACTTTGATCACTGCGTCACAGAGACTAAACGTGGTGGCTTTGGGAAGGAGTCACTGTATAAGTGGCACAGTGAGCTTTTTCACGGATGGGACGAATTTAGGAATTGTTGTTGGAGGGGAAGTTTTCTGCAGAGAACTGTCCATCAATTTTAGATTTATACCACTGGCATACTGTTCAGGCAGAAGTGGCTGCAATTAATATACCCATTGATATACAGCTACGAAGTGCAGCTTCTATCAGCGAGGTGAGCATTCATTTTAACAGCAGAACGTCAACACTAGCGCTGAGCTCGCTAACTGTGAGCACCTAGTCGAAGAGTGTTTGTTTTCACCAGAAATAGCAGCACGTTACTTCACCCGTGCACCGCCGACGTCGGAGTCTGATGCCCATTGGTGTCTTCATTTCTTGCGCTGGCATCTCGCCACAATAGCAGGGGTTATTACTGGGTACTTTTTAATAAGCATTCAAAGGCAGGTAAGACTAAAAGTCGGTCGGTCGCAAGTTTTCAAAGTTTTATGGAGAAGAGTGAGGTGAGAACATCAACTTACTCCTCTATTTCCCAGCGTTTGCAAGACTTAACATCTTAACAGCCTTCTTGCGGCGAACCATACGACAAAGCCGATATTGACATTAGCCGTCGCAACAACTTTGTTAAAGGCTCAAACTGCTTAGTCGATTTATGAGGGTCTTATGATTATATGAGTACAATAAAGGATTGGCGTTTTAAAATATCCCAGAGACAACCCTATAAGGGTCGGCCTCTTAACCTAACCTAATACGACCCTAAAACCTCTATAGCAAAAAACTATGTACATATATTCTTTTTTTTAAACTCCCCTGACAATAAAACGAATTTGCCTTTTCTCCTATGCATAACAGCTCAGCAAAATTTCATGGATGCCAACTTTTGTTGTAAATTTCCGCTTTGACAACAACATTTGTGCGCATAGTCAGCACAGTCTAATCCGTCAGTTTGTGGTGCCGTGGTTGACGTGGCTCGCTGTGCGATCACTGCTTTACTGGTGGCTGTGTGCCACCAAATCACTAGGAGTCTGCAAATAAATACACACACACACACACATACAAGTGTCTAGTTATCGGTTTGAGAGTTGCAGTGCGTTTAAAGCACAACTAATTTCACAAATTTGTTAGCAACATTTTTCGGGGGCAAGGCTGTTGGTTACTGGTGTTGACTGTCAGCACGCAGAGCACGAGAAGTACACACTTTGGAACGCGGCAAAGCATTCCACCGAGTTGCACCAGGCTTCGGCACTGTTCATGGGGAGTGCGTCAAACCACAATTTGGTGTTGTTTTAGCTTGGCATCGATCATTCAACATAAAATTTGATGTTATTTAGTTTAAATTTAGTATTATTATACCCATCATCTCCTAAATGTTATAATAGTATTGCAAAATGAAAAATAATGGTCAGAAATGATGTTAATAATGGATATCGAAATATCATTTTTTTTAAAAAGCCAAGAAAAAAACGTTTTCTCAGATGGTCCATCCGTTGAGTCCAATTTTCGATGACTCATTCGAGCATTACATCCCACAGGAAAAGTCTAACGGTGTGTATCACAAGATATTTGTGGCAAATCGACAGACCTGAAATGAGAAATTATCTGCTCACTGAAGTGTTCTCCCAATAAATACATAGATTGATGCGATATGTGGGAAGTGGCGCCGTCTTATTGAAACCAAACGTCGCCAAGATCTTCAATTTCAGGCGTCAAGTATTTTTTTTGGATTTCTTCAAGTTCTCTTCGACCCAAATACGGCAATTTTAATTGTTTATATACCCACAGGGTCAGAAATGGGTTAAACAGTATTTGGTTCAGAAACGTCGGATCTTTTTGAAACTTTTCAAGAGCAATATAGAGCGAAACGATGTCGCACGGGAAGGTCGAACAGCTTGGTTTTTGCAAAAGCTGTATTTTGTACGTCTTTATTTTTGATCTTGGCGTAAAATGCGTCAAGTTATTCTATACGTCTCTCCACGGTCTTCGTATATACACTGAGCTACGATTGCCATACAAGTTGCGTTCCAAAGTAAGCAGGACTTTTTGAATGTGGCGTCCCCTGGTCGCGCCAACTATATGTCGACTGGTGCGTTAGAATCTACTACCTTTATCGATTGTCCAGTGTCAGTATGTTTGTGTTATCGGTGCGAAAATTAGGTTCGAACAAAGAGTCCACATTAAATTTTGTTTTAAAATTGATAAAACTTTCACCGAAACACTTCAATCGATAAAACTAGTTTAAGGTGATTAAAGCCTATTCCGTAGCAAATTTCACTATCACATGTGGGCCAGTCAAAATCCGGAAATTCCATCGAAACTGTGCGTGAGTTCATCAAAAATCAGCCGAAATCATCATTGAAATTCGTGGAAATGGAATTGAACATCTCCAAAACATCGATTTATCGCATGTTGACCAAACATTTGGGCTTACGAAAGGTGTGCGCACGGTTTGTTCCGCACAAATTGACTGACGACTAAAAATTGCTCAGAATCCAACATTCGAAGGACGACTATTTGACCAAAAATCACAATGTAACCATTAACTACTCCCCGAAATCACCTGATATAGCACCGTGCGACTTCTTCCTTTTCGAAAAAAATGCATTTGCACGCGCAGAGGGCATTCAAAAGTTTGCACCGGCATACTGGCGGGCATACCGGCCAACGAGCTAAAACACTCATTCGACATACTTTTGGACTGTGCAAACAACTGTCTTGAAGCAGAAGGAGTCTATTTTGAAGAAAATAAATTGATTTTGCCGAAAAAAACATTTTTTCTGTTTTTTGTTTTTTAAGTCCTGTTTTCATTAGAACGCTTCTTGTATTTTCTTCACTGCGTATTGGACGAGGTCTATTCGCTCAATAGACCGAATACATTGACCATAAGTTGAGCGAAGAGCGCGAAACACATTCTTTAGAGAATTTTCGTAATTAACTTGAACGATTTATAAACGATGTTCGTCTATTCCATGATAAAATGTTGAACAAAAGTACAGTTGATTCTGGTTATAACGACTTTCAAGGGACCGACGATTTTACGTCGTTATGCCCGGAGGACGCAATAACCAGAAGGAGCAAAAAAAATTGTGTTTTGTTTATTTTATGGTTGCCATGTTCGTAATAGGCTTTTAAAATAAAACAAATTAATTTTTAAATCAAAACAAAAAATTTAATTCAATAACCTTGGTTTTTGAAAATAGGTCGAATACATATTACGGATATTCATAAACTTAATATAACTACATTAATTTCTTTTCTTTTACTTTTTATTCTTAATTTAAATAATCAGTAATTTTTGATTGTTTTGCAGTCGTTTTTGACATATAAAAACAGTCGCGCACCGCATTATTTAAACGAGAGATGCTGTGCGTTAAACTCTCGTCATTAAAATTCGTATGGACAAATCTATTTAGTAGTTCTGCAGCCTTCAGTGCCTCCAAAACGCTAGGTGCTGACTCATCTTCATTTCGATCTTCCACGTTGTCGTCGCTATCCTGTCCATCATCTAATATACTTTCAACAATTCTGTCTTCGGAAGGTTCCTCACAAGTCGCCACACCATTGTCAATAAGAACATATTCATCCAGTTCTTCCTTTGAAATCGGTAGCTGATTTTTTAGAGCTCTTGTCAAAATCGATTTCAATATCATTTGAGCATGAGCTGCTGGAACCATCTAAATTTTCTTCTGCACGCCCAGAATGCTTAAAACAATTCGCAATTGTCAATGGTGAAGTTGTTGCCATGCATCATTTATCATTAAAATGGCATCAAGTATGGTTATTTTCGGGTAATTTTCATCTTTGTTTTCATCCATATTGCTGATTATTTTAAGTACAAGATTTTTCCGAAAAGTTGATTTAATCACTCGAATACAGATGTCGTATTTGGTGGAAGGAAAACTAATGTGATATTCGTTAGGTCACTAATTTGGGGATGGGCTGGAAAATTATCAACTAATAGCAAAATCTTCTTTTTCTCCTTTTTAAGCTCAGCATCCCAATCCCGTACCCAATTAATAAAAATTGTAGATGTCATCCATGTCCGGCGGTTACTATAGTAGTCAACAGGCAAAGACTGAACATTTTTAAAGCATCTAGGTCGCTTAGATTTTCCAATAACCAATAAATGCTTTTTAATATTACCACTCATATTGGCTGCAACAAGAACAGTTATCCTTTCCTTGGACAGCTTCCCTCCAGTGCATTTTTCACCTATAAAGATTCTCTACCGACTGTACCGCTGACAATATTATGCCTGACCTTAAAACGGCTTATCCAACTCACAGTACAATTAAAATTTTCAATTTTAAATTGCTTAGCGAAAAAATTTGTTTTTTCTTGAAGCAGTGGACCACTTAATGGGATTCCTCGACTGCGTTGCAATATGAACCACTGTAACAATGCTTTGTCCACTTAATCTTGAGTTGAAGCTCTGACGCGTTTCGGCTTAAAGATATTACTATTAAATAATGTTTTAATTTTTTTTTTTGTTTTTTTTTTTGATTGTGTCTTGCACTTCGACTATCTCTCTCTAGCAGCAGCGTTGCTAAGGCGTTCCGCCTCTGCACCATATAGCAGGGCGGGAATTTTGAGTGACTTATAGAGTTTGGTTTTTGTTCATCTAGAAAGGGTTTTGCTTCTCAATTGCCTACTCAGTCCGAACTAGCACCGGTTGGCAAAAGTTATCCTGCGTTGGATTTCCAGGCCGACATTGGTGGTTGTGTTTATACTGGTTCCAAGAAGAAAGAAATTATCTACGACTTCAAAGTGATGACTCTCAACAGTGACGTGAGAGCGAAGTCGCGAGTGCGACGACTGTTTTTTTGATGACAGGAGATAAGTCGTCTTGCCCTCGTTTACTGACAGAGCCATTTGCTTTGCTTCCTTGTCCAGTCTGGAAAAAGCGGAACTAACGGCGCGGATGTTGAGGCCGATAATATCAGCAACCGTACACTCTTATAAAAGATTGTACCTGCTCGATTAAGTTCTGCAGCTCGAATTATTTTCTCCAGCAGCAGGTAGAAGAAATTGCACGATAGGAAGTCGCCTTGGCTGAAACCTCTTTTGGTATCGAACGGCTCGGAGAGGTCCTTCCCGATCCTGACAGAGCTTTTGATGTTGCTCGGCGTCAGTCTACACAGCCATATTAGTTTTGCGGGGATACCAAATTCTGACATTGCGGCATAAAGGCAGCTCCTTTCCGTGCTGTCGAAAGCAGCTTTGAAATCGACGAAGAGGTGATGTGTGTCGATTCTCCTTTCAAGGGTCTTTTCCAAGATTTGGCGCATGGTAAATATCTGGTCGGTTGTTGATTTGCCAGGTCTAAAGCCACACTGATAACGTCCAATCAGTTTGTTGACGGTGGGCTTTAATCTTTCACACAATACGCTCGATACAACCTTATACGCGATGTTGAGAAGGCTTATCCTACGGTAGTTGACGCAGATTGTGGGGTCTCCCTTTTTGTGGATTGTGCAAAGCACACTTAAATTCCAATCGTTGGGCTTGCTTTCGTCCGACCATATTTTACAAAGAAGCTGATGCATGCTCCTTATCAGTTCTTCGCCGCCGTGTGTGAATAGCTCGGCCGGTAATCCATCAGCCCCCGCCGCTTTGTTGTTCTTCAGGCGGGTAATTGCTATGGCATCGGTGACTAGATCATCTTTGGGGGTTTTACAAGAGTGTGCTCCGGTCTTGAAACCTTCTGTTAGCCGCCTCATTTTTTCATAGAATTTTCGAGCATTACCCGTGTCGGCCAGCTTATCAAGCTCTTCATACTCACGCATTTCGGCCTCTTTCTTTTTCTGTCTGCAAATGCGTCTCGCTTCCCTCTTCAACTCTCGGTATCTATCCCATCCCGCACATGTTGTGGTCGATCGTAACGTTGCGAGGTAGGCAGTCTGTTTTCTCTCCGCTGAAACACTGCACTCCTCGTCGTACCAGCTGTTCTTTTGCGTTTTCAAGAAACCAATGGTTTCGGTTGCACCTGTACGAAAGGAGATTTAAATGCCGTCCCACAGTTCCCATATACCAAGTTGTTGACGAGTGCTCTCAGAGAGCAGGAGTGCAAGTCAGGTAGAAAATCGTTCAGCTGTCTGTTGTGATTGCAGCTTCTCGACGTCGAACCTTCCTTGTGTTTGTTGACGGCCGTTTTTCGCTGCACAGAGGCGGGTGCGAATCAGTGGCGTAGCTACAACTTCGGGCGCCCGGGGTTCTGCCGCCCCCTTTATCTACCAACCTACAAGTTTCTTGAGGTGGTTCGAACAAAAGTGAATTTTTACAAAATATCTGCGATACTAAGTATATAAAATTTTGGAAGGCCACGCAAATTCTAAAATTCCAAAATTCTGACAATACGATTTTTAAGGAAATTGATAGTAAATTTACAAGACATCTTATTAAAAGCCATGAAAAACGCATTTTTACAAAATTTGCAGGAATTTTTGCCGAATTGGAGTTTTAAAAAACAGCGAAGATCGTTTTGCCGCCCCCAAAGATTTTGCGCCCTTGGCGACGGCCCCCTTCGGAGGAGGCAGCTTTCATAAGTGCGCTCCAGGCGCTCATATAAGGCATCTTTGGTTACATCGTCCTTCTCTTCCGTCGGGGCGTGAGCGCAAATCAGCGATATGTTGAAGAACTTCACTTTGATGCGGATTGTGGCTAGACGTTCATCCACCGTGGTGAGTGACAGTACTCGGCGACGGAGTCTCTTTCCCATCACGAACTCCACGCCAAACTTGAGCTTCTTTATATGGCCAGTGTAGTAAATGCCACAAGGACCTACTCGTCTCAGTCCTTGTCCCGTCCATCGCATTTCTTGGACGGCGGTGATGTCAGCCTTTATTTTAACGAGGATATCAACCAGCTGGGCAGCGGCACCTTCCCAATTAAGGGACCGGACGTTCCAAGTGCATGCACTGATATCATAGTCCTTATTTCGTTTGCCATGGTCGTCATCAAAAGGGGGTCTCTCATCCGAGGCTGGTTGTTATTTTTCGTTGAGGGTGTTTTTTTACGTGGCGGGTCCGCACAACCCTATGTAGGTGGTGTTTCGCCTTCTCACTTTCACTCGCCTTCAAACGGATTTTCTTAGGCTACCGAAAGGATACTTGGTCAAAGACCGGAAATCGTGAGCTGCTTGAGCCATGTGTAAAAGAATCGTTTCTGGCCACTCCCAAGTGAATGGCGATCAGAGAACTTTCCTCACTTGTGTGAACTTCTACATATGACTCCGTCCAACGTTTATGTATGTATATATGTATTTCGAGCCCTAACCGCCAAAAAGACGTAAGCGCCAAAAAACAAATTATACAGGGGAAGATTTTTTTTTTTAAATCTTTGGTTCAGGAGGAAGTAGTGCAGTGGAATTGAGTATGTATGCACTGCTACTTCTTAACTATACACTGTATTTATTTTTTTTCATATATTTCCAAGATAACGGATATTAATGTCGCTTACGTCTTTTTTGTTGTCATGCTGGATAGCTACTAATTTATGTTCTGGCGGTTACGCCCAGTGATATTAGTAAAAAACTTTTTTCTGTTTTTATTTTTAATTTTTCAAATTTTTTCGTGTACAAAAATTAACCTTAAATTCATTAGTGTCAATAAAATATAAAATTAATATGAAAAATAATTTAGAGTACGGAATTAATTTTAACTTATATAAATAATAATAGTTTTTAAACTTTAATTGAATAGTTTTAAAAATAATTGGCTTTCTAGAAAATATTAATTGTCTTCTTGATCAGTTTCAGGCAGAGCATCTTTAATATTTTAATAATTTAATCGTATTTTAAATTTAAAAATTCGCTGTGAAATCTTGTAGGTATTGTGTTTTTATCACATAGTGTTTTTAGATCTTTGTATTTTTTTGAAGAAATTTTTAATAAATTATCATGTAAACGTAGAGGTCCATTTTCTATTAAAGAATTATTTCGTCTTGATCTTGCAATGGAGTTAAGATCGTATTCTTCAATTTTGGAATCGCCAAAATATCCGTACTTAAGTTTCATGATAGGATTATTTTTTTCTAACGAAGCAGAACGTAATTTTGGAAAAGAGATTTTAATTGAAGTGGGAAACATAGTTTGAGAAAATGTTTTCCAATCTTTGAAATCAGAATTATTTATTATAACGCATTTATAATTTTCGGGATTAGTTCTTGCGTTTGAAATCATGGTATACCATTCATTAGGGGCCCAAATAGTTTTATCGCGAGTAAATGTCTCAATAGTGCTGTGTATAGAGCATACCTGGGCGTTTTGACTCACATGAGCACTTACTCTCAGCGCACGTATTCTTACGCTCTTATTTCAGTCGCTATTGAGAGCGAAAAAACCAGTTTTGCACTGTAGGATAATGAATTGATTTTCCTGCCAGTTGCGCTGCAGACAGCAACGAGGTAACATAGGTAGTCGGTATGTTGATGTTTTTTTATGCCCTAGTATATTTTTGCCCCATTTGAAATGTATAACATAAATAAAATGTTATAATTTCAGATACCTTTGGTGGGGTAAATTGGGAGTTGACTATTTTTACTAGCAAACTAGTTAGCGGAAATTTTAAGATAAAGTTGAAATTGTGAAGAATTATCTCTCTCAATACCCTCATATTTCTCAAAGTATTTATGGAATGTATTATAGTGCCTCCTAAAAGTATAGGCCCGGGTCCGCTTTACACACATATTACACAATAGACATTGCTTATTACCAAAGGCATCGGAAATCATAAAGCAATATTTGTCATTCATTTTGAACAAACACATATAGGTACGCGCATAAATAGTATTATAAAACAATCAAGCGGCGCACGATGTTGCTTCGCTGTTGTTTGTTAATCATTTGACTGCAAATGTTCTTTGTCCCATGGTAGCCACTTTACGCTCGCGGTTACCAATACATCCATACATTTCATTTGCCCATCTCTGGTATAGAGTCAACTGGCATCATAGTATGCCCAGGTAACAAATACGTAATTTTTATGTTGTGTTTAAAATTCGAAATTGTAAGAGAAAATACTAATGTGGAAAGCATAGCTTTATTCCGATTTTGACCAGCACAGCTGTCACAGTAAAGACTTACTGAAGAGTGAGTTCTTCTTTCGTCGACAATTTTCAAATACTCAAAGACCACAGTGGAAATTTCATTAGATCCTCTTTTTCCGTCAGCTTCTCTCCACAAAAAACAATAACCATTTCTGGTGCCATTTTCATACACTCTTTCATTATACATAGTATGCATACTTTCGAGAATAAAATAATGTTATGCTTTTTCCATGGGGTGTATTTAAAACCTTTTGCAGATCAAAGCTAGCACATAGGATGGACGAATTGGCTTTACTTTGTTTTTGATCCTCTAAAAAGATTTCTTTTCACTTATCTTTGTTTCTTATGTGTGTTTGGTATTCTTCAGTTTGCTTTAAATGTTTTTGTATTTCGCTGTACAGGTTTTTGTAATTTTCACAAGTTAGGCATTTGTCTTTTTTAGGCAAGTGACCGATATGAAAACTATTTGCAAAAACATTTCGGAAGACTCTTAAGGAAAACAGTGACGACTCCTGATTAATATTATTTAAATGCTTGGCATAGCAATCATATAATCCTTTTATATTGCGAAATTCTTGAGGAAGATACAGCTTGTTACTTTTATTACGACAATAATGCGAGGGAACTGCTGGCAATTGTTCAATAAATGATTTTAAAAGTGCAACCTTGGACTCGTCAGACTTATTATGAGGGGTAGATTTTTTTTTTTCCTCACTAAAACTTTTCAAACCACTCGCATTGTTTCTAGCCAATATTAACTTTTTTCCGATATGTGAAGCGTTTTCAGCAAAAACTGTTGGTACACTTTAATAGTATTATCATTATAATTAATGGCATAATTATATGTATATTGCCTTCTGTTACTATCACCTCTTCGTCTTCGGACGGATAACCGTATTATACACGAAAGGAGCCAGTCTTTTTGTCTAATTTTGTTGCCGAAGCCCCAAAATTGTTCATTTATTGCTAACCGATCTGACTCGGTGAACTTATCATCACAAATATTTCCACACTTTTTATTTATACAAGGATTCGGCTGAACACTATTATCACGTTGTTTTTTATTTTGTAATCTCTTAGGTAATATCCTTTTGTTTCTGAAATTTTTTTTGCCCACACATGTCTCTTCTTCAATATCTTTTTCGGATTCTGTTTGTGAATAAGCTTTTTGCTCAGAAGAATGATTAGAATCAGTATCGCTGTATGGAACAAGACCATTTTTGAATGCAATCTGAAACAAAGTTTAACAGCACCAAAATATAAAATGAAATTTATCGAAATATATTTACAAAAACAAACCAGTGCACTTACAACTTGTTGACACAATTCCATATTGCACAATCACTGATAAAAAGTACAACATTTTGCGATTTTGCCGATACTCAAAACTAATATGTTGAATCGAAAAAAGACGTAAGCCCACTTCGTTGTAACAAAATATGTAAACAAACGAAATATGTACATACGTCTAAATTGTTTTAGCTGTAAAATCATAACGGTTCATTTTATAGCTATGGTATTTTTTGAGATGATGTGAATGATCAAAACCTATCGATTTTTATCAAAAAAGGATCGCATTAGGGAGGGGCATATTTTGACGTAACTTTTTTGGAAAAGTAAAGTAAGTTTTTTGTACATATCTCGGAAACTAATATAGCTATGTCAACCAAACTCTATAGAGTCATTTCCTTCAAGCACTTCCATATACAGTTCAAAAATGGAAGAAATCGGATAATAACCACGCACACCTCCTATACAAAGGTTATGTTGAAAATCACTAAAAGTACGTTAACCGACTAATCAAAAACGTCAGAAACACTAAATTTTACGGAAGAAATGGCAGAAGGAAGCTGCACCCAGGCTTTTTTTTTAAATTGAAAATGGGCGTGGCGTCGCCCACTTATGGACCAAAAACCATATCTCAGGAACTACTAGACCGATTTCGATGAAATTCGGAATATAATATTTTCTTAACACCCTGATGATATGTACGAAATATGGGTGAAATCGGTTAACAACCACCCCTTCTTCCAATATAACGCTATTTTGAATTCCATCTCATGCCTTCTCTGTATAATATATGTATACATTTGGAACCAATGATGATAGCGGAATAAAACTTTACAAAAGTACGGTATTTGAAAAATATGTAAATGACGTATAATGAAATCTCGATTATCGCTTTATCATGCGAGAGTATAAAATGTTCGGTGAAACCCGAACTTAGCCCTTCCTTACTTGTTTTAATTATTGTAAAAGGCCTTTACTATATACATATTTTACTTTCTCTGCTCTTGAATTTTATTTAATTTATTGAATTAGAGCTTCCCTGAAAACGACATTTAATGTTAATTTATTTTGTGACAGCAAAAAATTGATTTTCAGGACCTCCGACATGCGATAGACCAACATATAGTTGGCCATAAGTAAAACATTCTTTTCGTAGGTCAATCCATACTATTTCGAAAGCTTGGCCTTGGGACTAGTTTGTAGTTAGAGCGAAAGATGTTTTCACTGCAAATTGAAGCCGTTTAAATGGGATAGGCAGATTACTTGTTATCGTCAGAATCCTCGGTATATGAGCCGGTTGACCAGCCAGTGATAATGGTTGCTACAGTTAAATTGTCCTTCATTTCCTTAATAGGCAGCCTCTTCCCTTTGCAATTGCTTGGAGGACTTAAATTCCTCAAAAGGATAATTGGAATTCCAATTTTTAAAGCCAATTCCTGTTGTGTCAGTTCAGAAGGGTTTAATTAACTCCTTGAGATAATGGCAATTCGTATTTTTTTTATTTCTCCGGGAACTTTTTGAATAATTATTCCATGCAGATGAGCTCTCATATTCGTCCGAAGTCCATAAGGGCGACGATATTAAGCACGCTTTGATGATATTTGCTCGCATACTTCTGTTAATGACAGGAAGGGCCTGTTGGAAATCTTTAGCAAATACAAAAGTTATCCCGCCAATGAAAGCAAAGGAGCTTCTAAAGTCTTATAATGTTCTGTCCACGGCCTCTATATGTGCTTTATGGCTCATGGCTCATGGCTTCATCTCATATAATCAGTGTGGCGTCTTGCAATAGTTAACCAAGAGGCCCATTTTTGCGGATAGAACATATTGATTGTTGTTCAAGATTTATGGATAACGGAAGTTTTAGAGAAGAGTGAGCAGTTTTCCATCCTTTAGAAGAAATGCAGCAATTCCTAACGAAGCAACTGCTATCGCTATCTTTCCTACTTGTCTTATTTTGGCAAGTATCATTTTTGCAAGAAATCCAAAACAAATGTTGTTTTAGTTATTATTCACCCTATAACTGGTCCTTGTCATCGTATTGCAGCTTAGCTTCATAACTCTGTATACCTTTAACATTCTCTGTTATAAGTAAGCAATGACTTTTTTTAATTTACGCTCGTTAGTTCGGTTAAAAATTAACATTTTCTGAATTAATTTTTACAAACCATCCTTTTTGGATTATCTTCAAAGTGGTTTAGGCCATTTTTGATTTCATGCATCGGTTGAGTCCGCTATAGTAAACAGACCAAAAACCCAACTTATTTTTATATATTATATGGTATTAGAGAAAATACAAACTTTAAACAAAGTAGATGCCGCCCTTGCTTACAATTCTGAATGCATTGAATGGTTGGAAGATTGGTATAAGAGGTATAGCGCCATCGGTTGCTATGTTTTATTTTTAATATAATCAAACTGTGTCCAGAATATATATGTATGTTATCTCTATAAAAATCACTTGGTTTATATACTTCCCCAAATTGTTGGCGATTAAGTCATCAACTTGCAATGAATCCACTTATTTCTATAAAAGGTTGCCCATTTTTTGCGAGTAAACGCACTCGCTATTTGAATTTCGCGATATTGGTCCCGCAGTTAAACCGACTATGGTTGATGAATAAAATTCTGAAACATAGCAGTTCAAACACAATTTTCCGCGACTTCGGTATAAGGTCAGTTATTACAAAATCATCGTTGCAGATGGCTTCAACTTCGAAAATAAGGAGATAAAAATTAGGAAGAGATGTCCGACATCACTAGCAGCAAGCTATTTCAGTATCCGACCTGTTTTCGTGAACTCGAAAGTGCACCTTTACGCCAATTTCATTAGATGGGAAACACGCCGGTTGTTTGTTGACCTCTTCCGCTCTAGCGTTGGGTCTAATCACCTCCCATGATGCAAGCGCTGGCCAACAACCAGAACTTGTACGACTCCGATATCCTTCAGAACTACTTGCTCTTAGCAAGGTTCATTTCGTCGAAATTATAGGTGTTCTGGCCGAACACTGTCTAATGGGCAAATTGTCTCTTATCAATATCTTTTAACTTTTATGGTTGTTCACTATTTGTTTTCGCAAAAAATGGCAAACCTTTTATAGAAATAATTGTATTCATTGCAAGGTGATGATTTAATCGCCAATAATTTGGAGAAGTATATAAACCAAGTGATTGTGTGTTCTTGGAATTTGGCATTGAAAATTTTTGATTTATTTTAAAGACTTTCTACATATACAAACTAGTTCAATCATGTGAGTCTCCAACTTATATCTCTATATTTGAACATTCATATTGCGCTGAACTGATATCGCTCGTCAATATACCGACTGCTCAGCAAAGAGAGAAACAATTTATGCTGACATTGTACAAATATAAACAATCTATATTTACTTGATAAAAGACATGCACATATATTCACATATATGTAGACGCACTCGATCAATAAACAGTTAAATATCTTAACGCTTTGGCCGATAACCCAAAGTTCCCACAAGCAAACATACGCACTCGATGTCGCCGCCCATTAATCGACTGAACAAGGTATTTGTGGTTAAGGACAACAACAACCACAACTGGAGAAAATCAAACGCAACAGTGCGTTCAACGGGCAATAACACTTATTACGAAGGCAACACCTTGCAAACCAGTGTCCAACCAACGGACAGCTGACACATTTAATATATTTAACCCGCACCACATATGTGCCTGCCTGCCTGGAGATTGTCGTCGCAACCAAAGCCACCCATCAAGCAGCAAGTGAATGTACCGCCATAAGCGTGGGCAGACGTAATCAGACGGAATGAATCGATCAATTCATAAGCTCGTACCGTTTGTTATGCGTACTTTCGTGTCTGCCAACTTATTTCGATTCGCTAGCTCCGTCACCTTTGTTTGAGGCAAGCAATGTGAGTGGCAGACATGCATCGATAAAAATGCCATAAATTATAAGCAAAATCAGTTTTGTTGTTGTAAGAATTACAAGCGTTGCAGCACAGTTGGTTAACGGTGCTTCAGCAGGTGGTTTACACAACTTATTCACGCTGACAGCATTTGAGAAATACAAGGGTGATTCAATAAATAGTTAGTCGAACGACCACCGCTTTCATAAGAGAGATTTACTATCGTGCAGCACATATTCATAAGCCACTATCATCAAAATTTCTAAGAAATCGGAAGCGTATTTTTGTTTTGACTGCGTGGGGAAGCAGATAAGGTTGCTGGCTGTTTAAAAATCAAAAAGGAGAAATATCGGTCGATTACTCTTATTAAATGATAATAACAGTCACACCTCGTCCTCTATACCGTCTACCATTGAAGACACAAAAGATCAATGTACAGCTGCTGCCCTATCACTCGTATATTTACTTATTACTTGTTTCCAAACTCGAAAATGTCACTCATCGACAGAGTTAAATGAGTTGGGGCTTTGCTTTTTCAAGTTGACAATGTAAAGAAAAAATCCTAATTTTTCCAAAATATGTATTTATCTTTTGTAGACTGAGTACTTATCGGGCCGCCCACGTACGTTCATAATATGCAGGGCAATTGAAGTGTCAATCAGCATTCGGTCAGCAAACGCTCGAGTTGAACTCAGCGCAGCTTCGTTTTTGCAAGCTTGTATGGGTTGGGCATTTCATTATTATATTTATTACCGAACGCAGCTGTTACAAAATGTTAAGGACCTGTGCACTTACTGTCACTGAGCCACACTCATTCGGCACCTCCAGCTGTCACTCAGTGCGCACAGTTGCGAATTCATAAACAATTTCATAATCGAGTGGGCGTACGACGGCAGAAGTATCAACGACTGCTTCAATGAAGTGACGCGCATAAAAGTATGCTACATTCATGCATACAACAAGCGCACTTATGCGGCCGTCCCAGTGATTGTTAATGCATGTCCAGCGCGTTAAGTGCGTGGTTTATTGGTAGTATCTGTGTTCATTTCGAAGAGTGCACATACTTGTGGAATCTCTATAGATGTGTGTATGTATTGAGAGAATTTGTATAAAATGTTCATTGACAGCACGTTTATGGCATCGAGTCGTGCCTTACTTTAGAGAATGACACATGACGTATGAGTAACCAATGTTACAATTGCAATAAAATATATAAGAAAGTAGCTGAATATGTACAAAAAAATATATACATAGAAGCGCACATACTTAAATACCTACTTTGACATCAGCTGTCGTGGTGCTGGCTAATAAAATTTCATAAGCTTCATCGCTAGGAGATTTATAGACTACAAATGGTATTTTCTATACATTTTTGAACATTGCACCAAAGTCCTTTTATGACATTTTTGAATGGAATATTTAGATATACATATCTGAAGATAAAACCTTATGCAGCGTTATGCTTTATAGAATTAGTGAATTTTAGATTGCAGACATTCATGGTATATTTTTTTTATTGATATTAAACTTATGAACACGTATTTAGTTTTTCTCAGGATCTCCTCTATATATTTTTAGTAAGTGTTGTTTAGAGTTTGAAACAGGCTTTATATAAAGGAAAAGTTCAGGCTGTTACGGTCAGGTGAGGAGTCATTGCTCCGGATATAGAAATATTTGAGGCTTAGACCACCTACGAGGGCTACTATATATATTCTGGCCTAGGGCAACACTAAGTGTTGCCAGGTGCAATCTGACATTTTCATTGGAAAGTTTGACATTTTTTAGCATAACATCACTCAGAACGTTTTGTCATTTAATCGTGAATTGTTTTATTTACAGGGAATTAAAAAACTCATTTCGGCCAAAAAATGGAATTAACTCGTGAACATTTTCGTGCGATCATTTTTCACAACTTTCGACGTGGATTATCACGACAAGAGTGCATCGATGAACTAAAATCTTTGTATGGCTATGAAGCACCATCCTATAGCACTGTGGAAAACTGATACAACGAATTCAATCGTGGCCGACACTCGCTCAAAGACGAATTCCGTGAAGGTCGTCCAAAAACAGCCGTTGTGCCAGAAAGCATCGATGCCGTACGTGAACTGATAATGCAAGACCGTCATGTAACATATGTACCTTCAGATAGAGGCATGCCTATGCATTTCTCTCACCTGCGTACATTCGATATTGCATGATTGCATTTGTTCTCGTTGGGTCCCGCACAATTTGACCATCGCTCACAAAAAGGCTCGTGTGGATTGGTGTAAAGAAATGCTGAAAAAGTACGATCGCGGTGCTTCAAAAGACGTTTATAAGATCGTCACAGGTGACGAATCATGGATCTATGCGTATGAGCCCGAAACAAAACAGCAATCGACAAAAAAAGTAAAAATAAAAAATAAAAAACAAAAACAGAAAATAAATAAAAAAAACATTTTCGTTGATAAATGTGCCTATTTACATTATTATTATATCTAATGGAATTTATTTAAATTTTTCCTAAAAAGGCGACCAATAAGGTTGTCGGATTTTTATCAAGCTAAATGCGGCCCAATCGGAAACTATTTTGCGGTAGCAAGTATAAGTGATCAGACGCCAAAACATCTGGCTTGAATTCCAAAGAGGCTATAAAAGAACATTATTATCCTCTCGCAACAATGTTGCTAAGGAGAGTATTATAGTTTTGTTCACATAACGGTTGTTTGTAAGTCCTAAAACTAAAAGAGTCAGATATAGGGTTATATATACCAAAGTGATCAGGGTGACGAGTAGAGTCGAAATCCGGATGTCTGCCTGTCCGTCCGTCTGTCCATCCGTCCGTCCGACCGTGCAAGCTGTAACTTGAGTAAAAATTGAGATATGATGATGAAACTTGGTACACGTATTTCTTGGCTGCATAAGAAGGTTATGTTCGAAGATGGGCAAAATCGGCTCACTGCCACGCCCCCAAAATGGCGGAAACCGAAAACCAATAAAGTGTCATAACTAAGCCATAAATAAAGATATTAAAGTGAAATTTGGCACAAAGGATCGCATTAGGGAGGGGCATATTTGGACGTAATTTTTTTGGAAAAGTGGGCGTGGTCCCGCCACCTACTAAGTTTTTTGTACATATCTCGGAAACTACTATAGCTATGTCAACCAAACTCTATAGAGTCGTTCCCTTCAGGCATTTCCATATACAGTTCAAAAATGGAAGAAATCGGATAATAACCACGCCCAACTCCCATACAAAGGTTATGTTGAAAATCACTAAAAGTGCGTTAACCGACTAAAAAAAAAACGTCAGAAACACTAAATTTTACGGAAGAATTGGCAGAAGGAAGCTGCACCCAGGGTTTTTTTAAAAATTGAAAATGGGCGTGGCGTCGCCCACTTATGGACCAAGAACCATATCTCAGGAGCTACTAGACCGATTTCAATGAAATTCGGTATATAATATTTTCTTAACACCCTGATGACATATACGAAATATAGGTGAAATCGGTTCACAACCACGCCTTCTTCCAATATAACGCTATTTTGAATTCCATCTGATGCCTTCTCTGTATACATTAGGAACCAATGATGATAGCGGAATAAAACTTTACACAAATACGGTATTTGAAAAATACGTAAATGACGGATAATGAAATCTCGATTATCACTTTTTCGTGCGAGAGTATAAAATGTTCGGTGACACCCGAACTTAGCCCTTCCTTACTTGTT